>NC_023758.2:268446-408810 GCF_000499845.2 Phaseolus vulgaris | reverse complement strand
ATTTAATCTTATAGAAATGATTTTCTCGCAATAGTTCCTCTAATAAGAGAAAAGTGTTACATCTTTATAGAATGCAAACAAACTAGTTAATTGAAAACAAAATATTACTTGAAATTTTTTCTTCTCAGTGTCAAGTACAGGTAAAGGTTCTCACTTTTTTATTTTATCAGCAAAGAATAAAATGAATTAAATAATATATTCTTAGTCACGAGAACTGGAAACATTGGTGAGAATTTAATCTTATAGAAATGATTTTCTCGCAATAGTTCCTCTAATAAGAGAAAAGTGTTACATCTTTATATAATGCAAACAAACTAGTTAATTGAAAACAAAATATTACTTGAAATTTTTTCTTCTCAGTGTCAGGTACAAGTAAAGGTTCTCACTTTTTTATTTTATCAGCAAAGAATAAAATGAATTAAAATGGCAAACCGTATATAAACATACTAGGGCAAAAATACATTTAAGGCGTTTTTACAGTCAGACGCTGTTGTACAAAATACGGTGACATTTTTTAAATTAAATTTCTTTAAGAAGGCAGCCATTTGGTAAAGTCGCATTCTTACAACAGAGCATTTGGTGTAACAAGGTGACTATTTGGTAAAGTCGCCCTCTTAGATGAAAGTGTTTCGTCTAAGAGGGTAGCTCTTAGACGAATTTATTTATGCCCTTATATTAATGAGTAAGTTTAATTATAAGTCGTCAATTATTACTATTTCATGTTTTAAATATTTACTAACTCTTTCCATGGATGATATAGGGGTCATTGATAGTTACTTGTCTTATCCACAGTGATAAGACTATTGTGTGGTTTTGTTCCCTACACAAAAAGTCATCCACGCATCTGAAGAATATGATTGATATGTAAGTATACTATAAACTTAACTCCGTATGTTACTAATTAAATATCTACTAACACGGTTTTTGGTATTAATCAATTCATGACGTTTATATAACATCCTCGATCCAATTTAAATTATCAAAAGTTGAAGTGGATGACACTAAAGGTTTGTAATTTTTGTCTTTCTCTTTTCATTGTTCATTAATATTAACTTTTACTTTCTATTAAATTATAGTGTAATAGACAACTAGAAAACTATGAGTGTGACTATTACATTATGCAATGGATGGTTATCATCTTGTAAAACTAAGCCTTAAAAGTGATTGGGAACAGGTAACATGATGGTAAATTATTTTTATAATTTTTTAACATATATGTATCTTAACACTAATTTATGTGAACCTTATGTTGTAATGCATTTCTTTATGGATGAGCAAGCAATGCCTTCAGTCGTCATAGAATATGTGAGACATGCTTGGGTCACATATTTCCTAAATTTTTATAACTCTAGGATAGCTAATCAATAGTGTAGGAATTAGATAGATAGATAGATAGATAGGAATATAGGTAAAGGTATATGTTATTAGTGTTTATAATACATTTTTATCAATAGATATAATTTGATTATTAAATTTATGTATTTGTCTGGTTGTATTATAATTGAACAAGTCAATTTAGATGGGAATTAGCATTAAACAGAATGTACTAAAAAAAATATCATCTACAAGGACAATTATTTACCATAGTCGCCCTTTTAGATGCAGCGCAAAGCTTTATAAGAACGACTACGGTAAAAGTCGCCATTTTACACTTCATGCATAAGAGAGGTGTAAAAGGGTGATTTTTACCATAGTCACCCTCTTTGTTTAAATACATACAGCTTATAAGGATGACTTTTACCATAACTGACATCTTTGTCTAAATTGAAGAAGGCGGCTATTAGACATAAGCCTACACATACATCAAAGACAACAAACACTAAACTCACTTAAACTCCGTCTATCACAAATCAAAATTGGTTTTCAACACAACAACACGAATCTCGCTTATATTATATATTAGTATAACTAATGCAATCAGAATTAACGCGTCAAAGAATAGAAACATATTGGAATTGATACGAAATCAATTAATGAATTACATATTAACTCTTCAAGTTATAATAATAAGCAAACAAAAAAGAGAGAGGAAAGGGACAAAACCTGACCGTTGTGGTTCCAGGTTTGAAGAAGAGCAAAAATGTTGTCAACATCAAAGAAATCAGAGTCATTGAACATGTGGAGAGTGCACACTTGAACATAATTAGGGTTATCTTTCTCAAGATTTCACTCACATTACATAGATAATGAAATAATGAAAGAGCTATTATTTATTGATAGGTTATGAACTCATAAATTAAGCGAACCAAATTTTATTTAATATTTTTTTCGACTCAACCCAGTCATATTACGTCAAATTGAATCATGAAGTTAAATATATTTTGACACCAGGATTCATCTACATGTCAGCCATTTACATTAATTCTTTAGTTTAAATTCTATTGTCTATAAAGATAATGTTTTTAAGATACTGAATAAGCAACATTTCGTCTTTAAGTTAACGCTTTTAATGATTTAAAAACTAAAATATGTTTTATATTTTCATTTCCAGGACCAGTCTTGGCATTTTTTTTTTCTATGTGCATTATTAGCTTGGCCACATTCATCATGATGTTTTCCACCTAGCTAGGAACAACTTTGTGCCTATGGCTTTCTCCTCAATTTGGAATTGGTTTTGGGATCCAATTCTATATAGAATAGTGAAAGTTCAAGTTGTGATTTGGTTGTTGTGACACATGTGGAGCTGTCAGCCACATGCAATTTTTCTACTCATGACATGAAATGAACAAGCACTATAATAAAATACAAGGTAAAGTGTAGAAGAACACCAAAAAGGAAGACAGGACGCAAAGTGGATACTGATTACCTTTAATTGTTTTGCCTTTAATCGTTAATGATTTTTTTAATGGTACACACTTTAAATAAATAATTGTTCTACATTAACTCAAATGAGTGCCGCTCTTTAATCATGGAAGAATCTAACAACATATTTTTATGTGGTGGTAACCAACGATTTTCGGTTCAAGATTATCATTAATTATATGTAATTTGTAGCCATTCATGAGGATTCTTGGCGAGGCACGTCATTGGTTGTGTGGAAACAATTGGCACTCCTCAAATTGGTATGATATCTAATTATTTTTCTTGCCTTTCCCTCCTTAACTTAAGTTATTGATTAAAAAGTTAAATAAATAAATTAGTTAAAAATGAGAGAAATTAATAAAGATAAATCTTCTATATCTTATAAGGATGTAAATTTGAATAATCTTATCAAGTAGGCTTTAAACTTAAATAAATTTTATAAAATTAGATTATAAAATGAGATTTGTCACTTATATTGATGGAAGAGCCCCAGTACCCAAAAGAGCGTCTAGGACCAACCTTACATGAAAGGCAACCAAGAGAGCGTCTAGGACCAACCAAGCGTCTAAGAGACACAAGAAGTGTCTAGGCCACACAAAAAGCGCCTAAGAGAGTTGACATTCAATAAAGTTTACGCCCAAGAAGGCCCAACAAAGTGTAGCTTAGTCTTAATTGTGGTGTAAATAGCATAGTCTTGTGAACCTTTGTTTAATTTCTGCAAATTAGGATTAAGGAGGAGTTAATCTAGATTAGCTACGGTTTCTAGAACCTCCCCACTAATCTAGGACCGGCCATGTGCAAGTTAGAAGGTCATGTGCACCCATGTGCCATGTGTCATGTGCTCCGTGTGCCTCCATGTGCTACTCTTTTACATTTCATTTGGCTTGCATTTGCTCATCATTTAGGTCATCATTTACGATCCTCCTTAGCCTATAAAAGAAGGAGCCAACCTCATGTATTGCAAGATTAAATTGAGTATTGTTATGCTGTCAAACTTGAGCCATACCTTACTCCTTGCCTAGAATCTAGGTTTTAGTCTTCAATCCTTACACATTCAAAGGGGCTAGCCGAACCTCCCTAATCTCACACTCTTCATGCACCTTCAAACTCTTCATGCACCTTCAAGGCACCCACACTTCCTAAGAAGGCCTTGTTCCATCAACAACCATAAGCTTCCGCAAATTTCACCCCAAAATACACCAAAAGAAAATCTCAATGCCATCATATATACTTATATAAAATATAACGTGAATGTAAACGAAAGTTTTGAAATAAAAACACATTTAAAAAGTTATTGATATTTAGCTCATTTAAACTTTTAACAAATTTCGAATCAAGAATCAAAGTTTAAGATTACAGAAAAAAAAAAAAACATGATAAAAGAAGAGGAATCAATTAATGAACATGTTTCACCCCGAAAACAACAATAAAACCATATAACCTTCTTAAAATTACCCCTCTAGTTTTGATACTCATCTTCCTTTACTTCTAGTAGTGTGAAGAAGGATCCCAAAATATCATCGTTTTTGTTTGTCTTGACTCGTGATGTAAACACTTCAACTTTACATTAATTCCCAAAAATGAAATATCACTATATAGTTTCTTCCAACACATGTTGCATCAATAATTGAGTACTGAGAAGAAACTACGAGCAATCTACACTCTCCTAGAATCTTCACCGACCCAGGTGAATGGACTAAATATAGCATCTTTATAAAGTACCTTCAGGATTTTCTTTTCTGCTGCATCTGTCTTTTTTTTTATAAATACTTATTATAACATTCAAGAAACATGATTTATCTAAATCAACTTATATACTACTTCTTCTCTATACCTGTCATACAATAAAATAATATTATTAATTTAATTAAGTGTATTTTGTTTTTTTTTTCTCACACTGCTGACCTAATTATTTATAATTTTAACATTTATTTGGTCCCACATATTCATTTAGTGGATTTATATTTCGTAAATTCTTAAGGTTTTAAATTTAATTTTCTGTTTAAAAAAACAATGATGATAATATTAATAGTTGAATATTCTATAATAAACGAGTACTATAGTTAAAATATAATATATAGACAACCTACATTCATTAACTGATTTTATGAAATATTAAATTAAGTCTTGAAAATCAAATTCTAAAATAGTCTAAAAGTATATCTTAAATCTATTGGTCTGTTTACATTTACCATAGATATTAGCCTCGGTTTGAGAAATAATGTTGAAGAATTATTTAATTTTAATCATATTAACTCGTGTTAGTAGTTTTTTTTTTTTTTTAAGTTTGAATATGTCTTCATCTTTCAACCTAATTTTACGAATTAAATTAATTTTAAAACTACATTTTAAGATAACATGAAAGATTATTTTAGTAATTATTGTTAAGTCTATCTCCAACTTATTAAGAATTTATTATTAAATAATTTATAAATATCTAATAAAAAATCTATCACTTGAGTTGAGATGTCTAGTATTTAAATTGCGTTTAAAATTTCACAAATACTAGTGGTATAATTAACTTACAATTTTAATGAGAGAGAGAGAGAGAGAGAGAGAGAATATGTATATTTTTAGCGTTTATATAATTTATTTTAAAATTGGCAAATAAAATATATATTTAAACTATATATGAAATATTTTTTTCACGTGTTTCCCTAAAATCAACATAATTCAATAACTTGAATTTGAGTTTAGATTTTACATTTTCATCACTTGTAAACCCAATTTTGGGACTCGCTCACTTCGTGGACAAAATAATGGAGAGTTAAATTTATATATCTATTATTACTACACCCTCAATTTATTCTTTCATATTTTTTTAGGTTTATTTTTTATTTTAATATAAAAATTAATTTAATTTTAATGTTTAAAACACCCTCTGTCTAAATATCATTGTAGGAAATATTTTGAAAGTAAAATACATGTCGTAAAATAAAATCGAGATGTCATATAAATCATAGGTATTCGTTAATTATGTAAACAAAAACTTAAATTATGTTTGAAGAGAAGGAATGCACTAATTATTTGGCTTTAAAAATATTATCAATACTTTACTATATAAAATATATATTTATTATTATTGTGTATATGTTTAACTTTTTTACGAGCTTTTGTGGAGTTAGAGCTTTTGGTTTGGTGCTTAGTAATCTAAAAAGTTAAGAAAAGTTAACTTTGATTTTTAATAATATCTAGGGTTATATGATTTGGATGTGAAGGTGGTGTGGTCACACCATTTTAAAAAATCTTGCAAGGATTGATAGGTTAAATTGAGTTTAGTTTCTATCTGACTTATATTGATTGAATATGTATGTATTTTCTGAATGATATGATATTGTGTCTGAAAGCAAAGTATTGTTCAGAGTATTTGATATATGTATTAGTTTATAGTTGTAAAAAAGGAAAAGAAAAATAATTTTTGAAAACCATTGAAAACTTATTTAAAAGTTTGAATAAAATATTAATTATGCAGGCTTGTTGGACGAGCCATATGTTCACTGAGAGAAATTCATTTTAATAAAAGTTTGAGATTTTTAGTCGTTGAAAGAGAAAAATTTGTGTAATTGGGAGAGCCAAATTCTTGTTGTGCAAGATTCATGGAATTAAAAATCTGAGAGCATTGGTCATTAGGCAGACCAAATTCATTGGACAAGTATTTTAAATAAAAACTCTCAATGTTTTGGTTGTTGTCGAGTCAATTCTCGTTGGATGAAATGTTTTTATGAAAAAATCTCAGTGGAGTAGGCAACTAAAAGTGATTGAAGTGTTGATGCATTTAGTTGGGTGAATTGCAACATGTGTCTAATTCGCTAGACAAGATGGTGTTTTCTAAACTTTGAAGAAACATGTTTTTAAATGTTACTAAATGTCAAAATGTGTCTATGTTTCATTATATTTTTATATTTGACTAATGTATTGTATTTTAATATTATTATAATGTAATGAATAATGAATTTCAATTTATTTGCATTTAAATTGAGTTGGATGTATATGTATTAATAAAAATATATGATTGTATTAGATTATGAAATTGTATGGTTGATTAATTAAGAGTAAGGAGATGATGAGGTTCTCATGTTAGTGGTATTTGAATTGAATTTGGAATTTGTATAAATAACTTATATATGAACTTAGGTATGATGTAGAGATATAGTTATTAATTTTTAGGAAATATAATATTATGTTGAGATGTATAAGATATGTATTGAATTCGAGATTCATCCAGAAAAAGATATTTGACTCTATTAATATATTGGAATCACACAGAAGAAATTTAATTTATCAAGTGATGGGAATCGAGGGAGATTCATATGATTGAGTTTGTGATTTTAAAAAGTTGGTTTTACAAGTCATGTGAATTTACCTATCATATGAGAGAAATTAGTTCATACTTTATCTAGTCGTGTTGGAGAGATAACACAATGAAGATGGTATGACAAATACATATCTCTAAATCAAATTTAAGACATGTGTCTTTTAGAAGTAGAGGCAAGTGTTATGTAATGTGTCAGTAGAGTTTTGACATAAGTTGTATATTTCATTTATTTTGAAATATACTTTAATATGTGAATGAATGAGATTAAATTTAAGACATACAATTATTAGTGGTTAATAAAAAGTATTATATGAATTTTTTCAAACTCTAACTTACCATTATTTTCTTGTTTGTGTATGTTTATCAATTTACACTACGAGAAAATAATGTTAAAAGAAGACAATTCCAAAATTGAAGAATAAATATGTATTTTATTTATTTATTTTCTTTAGATTTAGACATGATTATATATATATATATGGTATTCCTATAAATTATTTGATTTTATGATAAATAAAATCATCATTTTAAAATTACTTTTATACATTTTGATTATAATGATGAAAGTTCTATACCATTTCAGTTTTATGCAAAAGTCTTAAACTTGATACTTATAAAATCGTTAAGTCGTTGAAACTATTGTCAATATCTATGAAGTCGTTCAAGCTATTGTCTAAGTTAAGAATAGGTTAAAACTTAATTAATATAAGTTGTCTTTATTTATTAACAATCGACAGTTTATATCAAAACTAGATTAGTTCAAAAGGAACCGTAAAAAATAATTGAAGATAAAATTGAATAATTCAAAATTTGGAAAATTCATAAATGCAAATTGTTATTATAGGATCTGAATTTCCTTAATCGCATTTGATTAGCCATTAAGATTTGTCTTCAAAATTTGTATTAAGTTTTCGAATTTATGGTAAAATTATTTACTTTGCACTTGTTAGTCTAAATTTGTGAGTTTAAGTTTAAGATTATTTCAGTACAAAATTAATTTGATCGCAATTTTAATAATTATAATGATTATTTAAATAAAAAATGTAGATGAGTTTATGCCGGCATTCTTTTGATGTCTTCTAAAATAACATATTATTAAATTAGTTATTGTGTCACTAGAAATTTACAATCATATATGTTTTAATAAATGAAAATGATTATTTCACATCCATTCCTCAATCTTCACTTCATTAAATATTAATATTTTGTGTTAAAATATCATTAAAAATAAAATATGTTTGTGTTGATCTTTTCTGCCATGGTCGATCTCTTTGAACAAGACTTTTCAAATTTTCATTAGGGGAAAGAATGTTAATTGGTAAATAAAATATCCTTTGTACCAATCTCCATATAAATATTATAGTGTCACTGTCTTGAAATCAGATATTGATTACATACAATTTTGACAATTAGAACATGTTATCCACGAGTGTGAGGGTGATTCTTTAAAAATAGAAAAAAAATGCAAAATATAAGAGGTAAAACACTGAGTTAATCAAATATCATCAATAAATAATACATAAAAAATAATTAAATAAAAGAAAATTATTAAATGCCTAGTTATTATACTAGAGGCTTTAATTATTATTATTTTCTTTCACTCCCTGAATAAGAAAAAAAATACTTAATTATTAATCAAAATAAAACGTAATTGATTATAATGTAATTATCTAATATTATTAATTTAATTAAGTGTATTTGTTTTTTTTTTCTCACACTGCTGGCCTAATTATGTTATAATTTTAATATTTATTTTTTCCATACATTTCATAAATTCTTAAAGGTTTAAATTTATTTTTCTGAAACAATAATGATAATATTAATAGTTGAACATTCCATATGTACTATTACTATAATTAAAATATAATATATAGAGAAGGTACATTCAATAATGATAATATTAATAGTTGAACATTCCATATGTACGAGTACTATAGTTAAAATATAATATATAGACAAGCTACATTCATAAACTGTTTTATGAGATATTAAATTAAGTCTTGAAAATCAAATTCTAAAATAGTCTAAGAGTATATCTTAAATCTATTGGCCTGTTTACATTTATCATAAATATTAGTCTCGGTTTAAGAAATAATGTTGAAAAATTATTTAATTTTAATCGTATTAACTCGTGTTAATAGTTTTTTTTTAAGTTTCAACCTAACTTTACTAGTCAAATTAATTTAAAACTATATTTTAAGATAATATGAGAGATTATTTTAGTAATTATGGTGGAGTCTATCTCCAACTGATTAACAAGTTATTATTAAATGATTTATAAATATCCATTAAAAAAAATTATCACTTGAGTTAAGATGTCTAGTATTTAAATTACGTGTAAAAATATATCACAAATACTATTGGTATAATTAACTTACAATTTTAATGAGTATTATATTAATCGAGAAAATAAGTATATTTTTATTATTTATATAATTTGTTTTAAAACAGGTAAATAAGTTTATGAATTACAAAGTTAATATTAAGTATAGTGTGAGTAAGATATAACAAAAGTCCAATCAATATTCTATATTTATCTGGATTTAAAAATAATGAATCTTCACTTTCAGATAATAGATGAATGAGAGAAAATGCGGGTTTGCAAGCCAATAAATCATTACAAAAAAAAAATATCTAAACAATATTTTCATTAACTGAGAATAATACCAGAAAGTAAACAACTGATCTCAAATTAAAAATAATAATAATAAAGAATACCAAAGTCTTTGTTCTAAATGAATTATATACATTAAATTTTTCAAAGATTATTACCAACCAACACAATGTCATCAACATATCAATAGAACGATGAAAGAATAATTGTTTGTGCAAATAAATAAAAAATATCAGTTGTACTTTGAATGTATTACATTATAAATTAATTTTGAGTTCCATTATTTATTTGCCTATTTTAGTCTATATAAATATTTTTTAAGTTTACATGTTGGATGAAAAAAATAAGATCTGCGAAAAAAATTATGTAAATTATTTATCAAGATCATATAAAATAGTTAAAAACAAAATTCAACAATTTATAATTAAAAAATTTATAAATGCAAATTGTTATATAAGATCCAAATTTTCTTAATGGAGTACTTTTCGATTCTGAGTTCCTCAATTTCTTAACTCTTAAGAATTTGTCCTCAAGTTTTCGAACTTATGGTAAAATTATTGACTGTTGTACTCATTAGTCTAAATTTTAGAGTTTAAGTTTAAGATTGTTTCAGTACAAAATCAATCTGATCACAATTTTAATAATTCTGATAATTGTTTACATAAAAAATGTAGATGAGTTTATGCCGGCATCATTTTGATGTCTACTAAAATAACCTACTATTAAATTAGTTATTGTGTCACTATAGAATTTTACAATCAGATATGTTCTAATAAAATATGATATGTTTGTGTTGATCTTTTCACAAGACTTTGCAAATTTTCAATACAGGGAAGGGAATGTCAATTGGTAAATAACATGTTCTTGTAACAATCTCCATGTAAATATTATAGTGTCACTGTCTGAAATCAGAGATTGGTTATTTACAATTTTGACAATTATACCATGTTATCCACGAGTGAGAGGGTGATTCTTTAAAAATAGAAAAAATACAAAATATAATAGGTAAAACACTGGAAGAGAGTTAATCAAATATCATCAATAAATAATACATAAAAACTAAATTAAATAAAAGACAAATATTAAATGCCCTGGTTATTATACTAGAGACTTTGATTATAGTTTTTTTTTTCTTTCACTCCCGGAATAAGAAAAAAAAATACTTAATTATTAATCAGAATAAAGCGTAATTGATTATAATGTATTTTTTCTTATAAACATAAGAAATATAATCCTTTTTCATAATTAATCATGGAAAGTACTTTTGCTTTTGCTTTCATATACTTCTTCTAATAGTTAATGCAAGATACAATTTTAAAAAGCAATCTTTTTATAAAATACTTTATAGTGTTTATAGAGTGTTAATTTCTATTAAATATTACAAATGTATTTTTTTATTGATAAATAATAAATAATTCTTAAAATTCATGAAAATAAAGTTATTACACTGGCAATATTATTTTAAAAATTCAATAAAATAAATTGAACTAATTATTTTTATTGGTTTGTATTATTATATTAAAAATATTTTTATATTAAAGATAAGAGGAAACAATAATAAAATAAATACGATATAATGGAAATATAAAATGTTATAAAATTAAATAATTATAAAAAAAATTATATTTCTCTTCAATTAAATATTTTATATTTTCTTTCTAATTTTTTCTCTGTATTTATTTGTTCTCTTCATATTGTATTATTTATGAAACCATTCACCATTAAATACTTGGTGGGAGCTAGCTCTCAATAATTATTTTGTAATTAATTTACATTGGAGGTCTTCAATCAATAAAATATTTCACTTTTATAATGGTATGATCTGGTCTTATGGTTCCTAAGTCTCTGTGCTATTTTCTTATGTGTACACTACTGTTCATACAGGAGGAATTGTGGACAACTAAGAAAATAATGCATAATCTTAATTTTATACACCTTTAACTTCTATATTTTAATCAATTAAATTATTTATTGATACTTTTAATAAATATATTAAATTTAACATTTAATCGGACTGAAAAAAAACAAATAATCTACAAAATTAAAGATAAAATATAAAATACAGTTTATTTTAAACAAAAAGATAGAAAACCAAAATCATAGGTAAAAACTAAAAAAAAAAACATTACAATTCAGATTTTATTTTGTATACTCTAGTGTAAAATCTTAGGGAATTATATACTTAAAGTTCATGAAAAATATAATTTTGAAAATAATTATTATAAAACCTAATAAGTTTATTCTGTAGTTTCCAAGTAGAAAATAGTATCAACTTAATTTATACTATTACATATAATATGATTTATTTTTGTAATAAATAAAAAAGAATTCAGCACATTAAACAATAGAAGTGTCACCGAAATAATGGTTTGAATGATCCAAGATGGAATAATGATACATATCTTTAGTTTTAATATATATAGTTTTAATTTTAAAATTTATGTCATATCATATTATCTAATGTTGTTTTGTAAAATATTAAAATCAAATTTATGAACTTGTTCAAATCTATATTAAAAACACCTTATAATAAATTTAAGACTTTAATCATAAAAAACATTTCATTCAAACACATTAATTTACATATAAAATTTAAGATTTTTGAATTTTGAATAGAACTATAAATTACAAAATTAAAATTTTAAAGTATAAGTGAAAAATGATTAAAACATATTACATAAACTCCTTATAAAAAAATAAAAAAAAATCATGTGTGACAGTAAAAGTTAATAAAATACAAAAGTGTTCATAAGTTGATCTTGCATTGTAGATTATAGTCTTTGTCTTTCAGTCAAATAAATATGTTGCTGTTCATCTTTCTTTTTCTCATTCAAAGTCAAAAAACCAAGGCAAGAAAAAATGAAGAGGATCAGAGGGTGAAATAAGGAAAATGATGTTGGTACAAGAGTGATGTGCGTAACAGAGGATTATAACCAGCCTGGTTGTTTCTGATTTGCTGCTAATAAAGGAATCAGGAGAAGCGGGAAAGAAGGAGGAAGTGAAAAGTCGCGTGTGATGGTTGGATCCACGTGGCAGAAAATGAATAGTGATGGATGGGCCACGTGGTGCATATGTGGGAGCGGTGTGGAAGGGTGAGAGGAGAACACCGAACAGTGGTCTTTGGGAAGAGCAGGTGTGTTCAGTTGATGACTCCATTGGGACATACAATAATGGTAAACAACAAATCCCGAAAAGAGCATCGAAACCATTTAAAAAGAGACCACGCCATCATATGATTACATTGTCAGTGTTGGTGGGCCATGAAGGCTTCGAAGTTAGCAAAATGGGATCCACTTTGATTTGTGGAAGGTAACGACGAAAGAATCTGAAGAAAAGTTAAGGGCAATGGTGACGTTGGGGAACTAGAGTGAGAAGCAAGGGTCAGGAAAAAAGGGGAACCGTGGGTATTGGTTTTGGTTTTGGTATTCAGAGTTTTGGTTACGATTCTGGTTTTGGAGTGCCAAAGGAGTACTAGTGCACATACACTTAGACAGTTTGGTGGTTTTGGATTCCAAACTCTCGGCGTGTGGCGCGTGCCTTCAAGCACTTCTCCTTGTAAATTTTCAACGGTTTGAGAATTATTTACACACCCTAAAAAAATGAAGTTACATGTCTAAGTCCAAACATTGACATTGTCGAAGAAAAATTGAACTTCAACATCATGGCTGAGTAACCTGTACAGCTGTCAGAAGAAGACATTCATCGATATTTTTTATGAATTTTTATAATTACTATCACATCACTATATAAAAAAAAAATATCATTTGGTGCCTTTGATATTCTTAGGTCACAGAAGATGGGCATAAAAAAAGAAGTTAATAACATTTGATCAAATAAAAAATAAAGAAGAATTAAAAAATATTTTGTAGAATCCAACAATGTCAATTATTTTCATTGTTCAAATTAAGTAATGACATAGAAATTATCTTCTCAGTGTATTTAATGTTTTGTTATTAAAATGAAAATAGTGTATAAATAAATAAAATTAATTATTCAAGTTTTATTTTAAAAGAATTACTAATTTTTTTTTAAAAAAAATCTTTTTTATATATTCTTTTTAGTTTTTCAAACATCTTTATCATAAGCATGATGATCAAAGTTCTTTATTGAATTCCTAGTAACGAATATTATAATACTATAAAACGACTGTTCAATCAGAGTTTTAGATAGAGTAAGTTCATTTTCGCTATTTTTTCTTTGAGTCAGTTTTGAAATTGTTTGATTATATTTGGTATAGGCTTTGCATATGATATTTAGGATTTCAGGATTAGTTCCTGCTAGTTCAAAATCATAGTCATATGTTTAAATCGTTGATAATTACTCTATGGTGTAGGTTAAACTATCTACCTTTGGCTGTGTAGGTTAAACTATCTACCTTTGGCTGTGTAGGATTAAAACTCTTTGTGAGCACAACTATTCAAAGTCAGGTAAGGAAAACTAGTTTTATTTTCAATATAACCCTAGGTTAGAAAATTTGGATATGAGTCACCAGTCTCTAATTTTCTTACAAGATTGTTTGATTTTGAGTAAAGCGGTATTTTGATTTAAGCAATATTTTTCGGGTCCATTTTTGCTCAAGCTTAAGCGAAAACCCTTTTCTCCCAATTGAGAAGAAAATATGGTGAATTGTAGGGTGCTCTCGAGTCTGTTTTCGTTCAAATGAGAAGATTTTCGTTTGAGAAGACTCATTCTTGCTCAAACGAGATCATTTTCACCCAACTTAGAGTAAAAACAACTTAATTTTTTTATTTTTGTTTTTGAGAGCCTAGTTTATTATTGTTTATTGTAAGTGTAAATTTTTATGTTTATTTAAAAATATGATTAAAAGTAATTACTTATGTGTTCAAGTGAATTTTGTGATATATTTTGAATTGTTTTAGAAAGTTCAAATGTGTTGTGATTGAATGGTGTATTAATGTGTTACATGGAGCATGAAATGATGTGAAATTGTAATCAAGACATAATATTTTCATGAAAGAAAATATTGTGTTGATATTGTTTTTAAGGTGTATTGATTTGTGAGTGTCGTGTGAATGAGACGATCTTAACTCTACTAATATAATAGAATCACATAAATGAAGTTATTTAGTTGGTATATATGAAGTTGTTTAGTTGGTGAGATTCGAAGGAGATTCATATGATTGAGTTTGAGGTTTGAAAGAATTGATCAAAGCAGATCATATGGATTTACCCTATCATATGATATGATCAGATAGTGAGATGATTATGCACATAGTTGTGTGGATTCATAGTGAGTAGTATAAGAGGTGCATGCCTCTGAATGTTAATCTCAATACACAAGTCTTTTAGAAATAGAGTCAAATGCTTATGCATATTAATATATTTTCGTGAATGAGTGATATGGAATTTGAGATAATGACTGACACTTGACTATTTGTGAACGACAATTTCAGATAGTGGATGATGTATAATGATTAATATGTTTGTAAATAAATTTTGTTTTATTAAAAAGATTTTCAAACTTTTAAAACAGTTAACTTATTATATTTTATTGTTTGTGGATATTTTTCTTCTTTCTAAAAACCTGCAATGATAATAACTTACATGATAGCATATACTACATATAATGGATCTAAGCATTGAGGAGCTCGAGAATTAATATTTTTTTTTATTTGAGTTGTTTGGGTGTATATAGATTTTAGATTTTTTATAAAAGGTAAAATATTTTTGTAATAAAATATTGTGAGTATTTGGAATATAGAAAAGTGGGGATATTACAAATGAAGATAATAGAATTTTGATTAATAAATAGGATAGTTTTTTTATTAATTTATGTAACAATACGCTTTCTCGATGTTTCTAATGGAATTTTTCTATAATTTTTAAATGTTTTTCTCTCTTTAAATTAGGTAATGCGAACACATTGATTAATTAGAGTCTTAGTTGTAAGTTAAAATTTAGTCAGAGAAAAAGGGGTATTAATTAATAGTGTAGAGCTTTTTTATACTATGGTTTAATCATAAGTCATAATGTATGTTATACAGTTTTTGTTGACTATAGATATCTTAAAAGGTTAAATAATTTTTTTTAATTAGTTTAGGATGTAAAATTATTAAACTTGTAATATATTGATAATGTAAAACATTTTTTATCACCGTTTAATCATAAATTATCATATATCTTTGAAGATCTTAGAATTTAATATAATATAAGTTTTTTCATTACTGCTTATTCAATAAAAAATTTAATTTTGATTTGTGATTGTGACTGTTCTAGATAAGAGTATGTACGACCTCCGAAGAGCATTCAAGATGGTCAAGGATAAATATACCATTTACCTGTGTGTATTAGATGATCATTTATGTAACGTGTTACATGGTATATATGAACCAAATCTTAATCCCTCCACCTAAAGTTATGATTCGGTCATGACTTGCAGTGTACCATTACATCAATTATATGGGTGTTGACGACTATGAACACCCTAACAAATGAAGCAAACTCATAACTTTAGAGTGAAGTTGGAACATGTTTTCTTCTTAGCATCATATCATGTTTTTGATAAAATTAGTCTTAGCTAGTTGATACTAAAAATTCAACGGTAGATTAAAAAAATAAAAGATAAAATAAATCTAATAATTTAGTTAATCTATTAAATTTAAACGTTGAACTAACTAATGGTTATAAAATAACACAAAAAATTAGCCATTTAATTGTAACTTAAATTTTACTAAATAAGATGACATGATCGAATGATTTTATATTATAACTTTGATGTTTTTTAAATACAATTTAACTAGTATAATTTTATACTCATTCAAAACTATAAAAACTATATTTGAATAAAATATTATAATTTAGATATGTTTTTAATTCCTATAATTATGATTCTATATACTTTCAGTTGCTGCAAAAATGTATATTAGTTTCAAATCCTTAATATTTTTCTAACCGACTTTTTTTAAGTTGTTATTATGAATCATAACTAGTTTAATATTAAATATGGAAATATTAATTAATATAATTAAGATAATATAAAATATTTTAGATTAACATAGTTATATATTTTTAAATACAAAATTTAATTGAGTAATATGTTTATTATTTAATACAAATGAGGAATTTAAATGCTATTTTACTTTTCATTCAATAATTTATTTTTAATATTATATTTTTATTTAAAAATTTATATTTTATATAAAAATTGTAATTCATCTTTTATATATTAATTTGATATTGCAATATTGAATCGTCATATTTTTTTTAAATATATGAAAAATAGAAATTTTATATCTAGAGACAGAAAAGGATTATACGAAAAATGATTACTACATTACTCTCATGATAAGATAAGTATATTATAAAGTTGTTTTTAATAGGGAGGTATCGATTAATACACTGTCAATAGTTAAATTGTTCCCCAAGAAAGTAAGTAATTAAATTTTGACTAATATATTTGAAAAAGTAAATTATTTATTAAAAGTGTAAAACTTTAGTTACTATCATAATAAAATAAATTTTTTAAACCGTATTTAATTTAAATGTTATTTTTTTTCCAGTCAATGGAAGGGGCTCGAATTCCCAGAACAAATTAAATTTGTTAACGGTCAACCGTGGTACGCGCCATTTAAATATGGTAGGTTTAGTTTTGAAAAAAAAAACGTATCATAGAATAGAAGAAAAAAAAGAACTCATATGTTTGAAATATTGGAAAATTGAAATTATTGGTTGGTGATTTTTCTTAGTAATAAAGGTTGTTATGGGTGACCGTTAATGTCAACTGTTGAATGATGTGAAAACTCGGAACAAGTCATGAGCCAATAAATGTGTTTGTGCGAGTTAGAGAAAAACTGGTTAACTTTAACCATGGGCTAAGTTATCACCCCATTTAATAATACGTTTTATTTAAAATATTTTTTTTTATAATATGTGGTTTGTGAAAATATTAAATACAAAATTATAATATGTATATTTCAATCACTTTTATGATGCATAACTATATCCTTTTTTGAGTGTATAATCACCAATAGTATAACTTGCATACAAAAAATATAAATTACTAATAAATAATTAGTTTAAATAATGCATTTATAACTTTACTTTAGAAATGTTAACTTGGAGTTTGGTATATAATTTATATAAAGACTTAGAAAATAATTTTAGAATAAAAATAGTATAACTAAATTAATATTTAAATGTTTTATTATTAAAATGAAAAGTTTATAAAAATATAAAAAACAATCATTTGGGTTTTAATTTTAAATAACTATTATCTTTATAAAAAATTTATTTTTCTAAAAAAATACTTCATCCTTCATCATATTGATAATTAGAGATTATCTTTAGACTCTTGATCGTGATTATAATCATATTTTGTATTTGAGTAAGATTAATTTTGCTCCTTTTTTCTGATTTATCTTTGATTTTTCTTGTTTATCTACATAAAAATGTTTTGCATGTGGTGTTTAAGGCTCCAAAATTAGTTTATGTTAATTTAGGGTCTTAGAGATATGTTCAAATCATTGATTAAAAATTTGTGATGTAGGTTAGGTTATCTGGCGTCCTTTTGGAGTTAGAATAACTTTTCAATACTTAGTCATCAAGTAAAGGAGCTAGACTTGATTCTCAATAGTACTTATGTTATAAAGTCTTTGTCACTTTGCAAGATGACTGAATAGAATAAGTGTGATATTGAATTAACTGGTACTATAAACTTGATTAATATTGAAAGTTATTGATTATGTTGTAATAAAATAATTGAGTGTGTTTAGATTGAACAAAATGGATTGATGAAATTCAATTCATTATTCATTTGTGTATGAATTTATTTTGATATTTGGTTGGTTTATGTGAATATGTGTGTGATTGAACTATTTGAATGACATGATAACTTATCTAAGTAGTTGTAGAAATCTAAATAGGATAAAGTGACTCGAGTAGGGGTGTTAATATTTAAAAACGATTATAAAAGAATTTGGAAAACCCTTTTGAGTCACCCGAAACAATTTTAGAATTTTGTACATTTGTTGGGTGTATTTAGATATACCTGCCTTGTCCCGAGATCCTCTAACGAGTCTGGTAGACCGTCCAATGGTTCTAGTGGGATCGTCTAACGGGTTGTCTTACAAGATCGTCTAGCGGGTTTGCGTTGTATTCTTTTATATTTTCGTTCTCTTTATAAGAAACCCTGATGTAACCTTTGTAGTGGGTATATTACTCTCTATTTTTCAAAAATAAATTGTTTCTTTCTTTTGTTGTGTGTTTGTATGAGTTATGGCACTGATACCTTCTTGTTCATTAACCTGTGTGGTTGTGTGTCTAACATGAATTATTATATTCAATAGGGTGAGTCATAAGCTCATTGGTTGTGTGTCTTTTCCGAGTGGTTATTGATAGGTGTTAGATTTTGTTGGATCACTTATATGCATGTATATGGATGATTTAATATATTTATATAAGGTTTTACTCATATAGCCATGGTTGGATGTTTGCATGACTCTTGATGGGTGATATAGGGATACATAGGAGTATCAAACCTTGGGGGATGATGATAAATTTGGAACTCGTGCCGAGAGATATTTGACTTCATTATTGTCTAATCACATTTGTGAGAAGTTGAGGGGAAACTTTTACATTTAGCTTGATAAAAGAATGTTTCGTGTCACCTTGACATTAAGGACATAAGCCAATTAGGATCTAATAGATTTAGGATATGTCAAGTGTTAACTTCTAGTAGAATTTTTTTTATCATGAATTTTAGAATTTTCTAAGAGAGATATCTTGCAATTATTCATAACATAATATGTAAATACGAGTTTATTTGCATTCATATACATGATCTCGACATATGAATGATGAACTGAAAATGATGATGATAATATATGAACAATGATTATATGATGATGATAAGAATGATAATTACAATTACGACATATGCATGATAATAATATTCATATTAAATTATATTTTATTTACATGACACATCTTTATATATATTTACCGGTAAGCTAAAGTTGACTATTGCACCTTTACATATATTTTAGGTATATTAAATGTGATAATTTTACCTCATATGCAAAGTTTTATTTAATTGAATTTTTATTGATATATAATTGTACTATATAGGTGAAAGGTACACATCCAACAATTTACTTCACAACTCGGTCGAGCACACTTTGGCATGCACATACAATCCCACACCTAATAATAAAATCAAAACATCATTTAATACCTTATGTTAGACTAACACAAGATTAACAGTGATAGTCGTGCTAATCAGGAATATCACCTCGAAAATTCAACCCCCACTCTATAAATAAGTTAACCACACCCATATTAAGGTACACATCTAATAACATTAACTATTCTCATATTCGAATATTGAATCTTAACTTGAGCATCATATAACCTTTTGTAGATATTCTCACTTTAATCGAGATAAAAAAATAAGACAAAAAAAAATCAAAAACAAAAAATATAATTCATATAAGAAAAGCATCTTAGTATATGTAACAACAAAACCTTTCCTACCAATACAAAAATAATAATATTATGGAAATTTAGAATCCTAACCATATTTCACTATATATTATGTATCCCTATACCTGACACATGTCGTTAATATATATATATATATATATATATATATATATAAACGTGTTTACTTTTTTAAATATAATAAAAAATAATTACACATCATAATTTCATATTTAATATTTTTTAAATTAAAAATGTAACGTCATGCAAAAATATTTCATTTTAGACAAATAAGTAATATATATATATATATATAACTTAATAGCTTTTTTTATAAGCCCAAATCTAATCTATTTATTTAAATAAACTCTTTTAAAAACTTAACTCTAACTTTGTTTTATTGAACACAAGTTTTAAACAAATTAAATCACATACCTTCAATTATCTAACTTAATTCACTCTCTCCTATCACATTAAAAAAGAAAACACAAAAAAAATTATAAGAAAGAAAAATCATGACGTTTTGTTTTCGGAAAAATAAGTTTTTTAGTTTTATTTACTCTTAATCTAGGACTTTTCCGCCTTATTCTTTGGATTTTTTTATTTGAAATTTGACCAGACATTCCTTATTGTGTGGTTGAAGTGCAAGAAGTTTTTGAAACATTTTTCATAAAGAATTTCTTGTTTGAAGTCTGAACCCTGAAGTCTAAACCTTGATGTCTAAACCCTAAAGTCTTAATCTTGATGTTTGAAGTCTGAAGTGTGAACCCTAAACCCTGAAGTTTGAACCCTGATTCAATTATCTAACTTAATCTCACTATCTCCTATTCAATTTTTTAAATCTAAAACTAATAATGATTTGAATTTGAATTGATCAGACTAAGTATGAACTCAATTAAGTAAAAGATATATGAAACTCATATCCCTACTATAATTGAGCAGCTATAGATTTGAAGAATAAATATGTATAAATTTTTGTTAATATGCAAGATAATTTTGTAATAACAATATAAATTATTAAAAAAATAGTATTTTCAATGAATTTAACTAATTTAAGAATATGTGAATAAATTAAAAGAAGTCTTAGAAAGAGAGAAAAAGCATTTACTACATCTTCATGTATATGAGTACTGTAAGAGGCAGGTATAGCCCGTGGTCCCATAAATTAACTCCTGGACAAACCAGAGTAAGAAAGCAGGACATGCTCATATAACATAGAAGGTTTTTGTTTATTTATTTATTGTTTTTTTAAGAGTGTAATATAATAGGTTTATTATTTTTAACTTTTTACTTATTCGTTATTAATACAAATCATTTTAAATTTCTAAAAAACAAAATTTAAACAACATAAACTAAATTTAAACAAGTAAATAGATATATAAATTGTATAAAATTATTTCAAATTTAATTAAAAAGCTCCGAATCTGAAACTAAAATACACAGAAGTTGTGAGTTACCGTTACTCTTACGCGCAGTGCGTGAGTTTGGGCCCGAGAGTTTACTTACACCCCACCACAATTTGGCAAGCAAGAGGAGAGAGACATGTGAGGTTTGGTCCAAACTGGGCCCCACCACTTCCCACAGTGCAAACAAACTGTAAAAGATCTCTTCCATCCTCACTTCTAACCCTCACATTCTCTTCAAACTACGAAACTGCCACAACTTCATCATCCAACTACAACTCCACCTCTTCCAGATTCAATGGCATGCCTGTAATTTTGGCTGCCCTCAAATTAATAACAATAAAAAAAAAACTTTTGGAAAGCTAGATGCAGTTATTTGAGCCAATGGATGCACCCAGAGGGGTTCATGTTTGTAATTGCAAGTTATAACCTGCCTCTCTTTATTATAAAACCCTTCGAGTCCCTTCTCCTTTCCCCCAATCAATAATCACTCTCTGTTCATTGTGTTCTTTCCTTTCCTTCTTTCCCTCCACAAACTAAATCCAGGGGAAACACTTTTCCTTTCTGTTTCCAAAGAGAAACTGTGAAAACAACTCATGGCTGGTTCTTCCAAGAGACATTGTTTTTCCGAAGAGGACGATGGTTCGACTTCTTATATGGACTCTGGCCACAACCACTTCCATCACAACCAACATGGCTTTGTTTCTAGAACATTGGGTTACGGCACTTTCTACAATCGAAGTTTCAGGAGCCCCTCAATTCTTTCTCCGAGATCTGGAAGATTTTATGATGCCAGATTCGAAGATCACCAGCCCCACTTTCTTGAAGCTTGTTTTCTTTGCAAGAAGCCACTCGGAGATAATCGTGACATCTTCATGTACAGGTTGAATGCCCAGATTCCATCTTCTTACACCATCAATTCAATTTTTTCAATTTGCATTTTTCAACCCATACCCTTTTAGATAAATTAGATTCCTTTCGAACTTCCAGTTTTGATTATGAATCTTAAATCTAAACCTTTCTTTCACCATCTCTTCATTTCTGAGAAATTATTTCATCGGAAATTGAAAATCTTGATTGCATGTCAGATTAAGTTTTGGTATTGGGACTTGTAATGCTGTGATATTGTAATAATTTGTTTTGTTAAAATTCCACAGTTCTTTCTTTTCCAGTTGTCACGATCCAATAAAAATGATTTTTTTTTCAATGCTCTCGATTGGGTTCTATTTAGATTGTTGTTGAATTGTGGTTTCTATGTGAATGTGAATGTTGTTGGATCTCTGTGAGGTGGTTCTGACTGGTGTGAATTATTTGTATTGCAGAGGGGACACGCCTTTCTGCAGCGAAGAGTGTAGACAAGATCAAATAGAGAGAGACGATGCCAAGGAGAAGAATAAGAACATTTCTTCTATGAAGGCTTTGAGAAAAAAGGAGCAAAGAAAATCTGTCTCCCCAAACAAGGATTACTCATTTCGTGCAGGGACGGTTGCTGCTGCTTAGATGAAACTTGTATGGTAATATAGGATATAGGATACAAAGAAGAAGAAAAAACAGTGTTAAATCGCTTCAGCCTTCTCTAAGAAGAAAGGAAAAGAGAAAAAAAAAATGAAGAAAAGGAAAGTAGAAGTGAAGTTCAGACTTTCCATGAAGAAGGGTCAAGAGAGAAGAGATCCCTCTGAAAGGATTTTTTTTTATCATGAAGCTGTATATGGTAATGAGAAGCTGGTTGCGTGTGGGATCCTCTCTCCCTAATGACTCATTTTTCGGGATTCTTAATTTTTAAAATATATAAGATCTTAGATATATTTTATATGGTGTTGTTGTGGTGGTGTCAAACAGGTTTCGAAGTTTTAATGAAGAAACTTATTGCTAGTACCTGTATTTCTTTAACTTGTTACTCTGTTTTCACCTCTTTAGGTGAACATTAAATATGAATCCAAGAAGAGAGAAAAGTGTATAAGAACTGACAGTGTGAAATTTTGAATTTTGAGGTCTGAAACACATTATGGTGTAGTTTACAGAATAAAGAAATAAACTATTGGAAAAAAATCAAGAAAAAACTATTAACAACCTAATAATTAGATTTTAATAATTTTGTATCTACAACTTTTGTTCATATTTTTTAAAATTATTTATTTTAGTTTATTTATAGAAAAATTCAAAACTCTCTCTTTTTCTTCTCTTAATTTTTATCACCCGTTATTCACTAACATTTGCTATTTTTGGGTAGTTTCTGAAATGGTTGGAATATTGTTTTAGCTTATATTACCGGTGATCATTGGTGTGCATGTTGGGTATATTTTCACTTATTTTTGAAATTGGTTTTTTTTATTTTACAAAAGTAAAAAAAAAATATGGAAGAAAAAATCATTTTGTAAAAAGTATGAGATAACTTTTTTCTCTAAAATTAAAATTGATTTTTAAAAGTATATATTAAATAAAATAAATAATGTAAAATATAAACAAATAATAATCACTAGTTAAAAACTAAGATGAAAACGGTATAGTTAAAAGAAAACATGTTCTGTTTAAGGAGTTTTATAATAATAAAAGTCCTTGTATTATAATATTCAATGTGCATTGATAAAACTTCTTCCAAAATTAAGTAATAGTTTTTAATTAAATTGTATTAATATTAACATATTAATTTTAAAAGTATTATATTTCAGTAATTTTTTATAATAATTAAAAATATATCTTAAAATTATTGTTTTATAATTTAGAATATTAAAGTTGATCACTTTGTTTGTTCGTAAAAATATTGTTGAAAATTATCATATTTTAGTGTCTTTTAAAAAAGAAATAAGTACTTTATTCTCTCTTTGAAATTTATTACAGACTAAATTTTGTGTGATGTATTGTTTCTTTTCTCCCTCTTAAATGAGTTTAGATTTAAGTTTGGATTCTGATAACATTATTTTTTACTTTAATATTTGAATTATAAAAATAAGAGGGCTGGGTTTAATTATTCTATTCCCACCCTGGATTCTCATGGAATAAGAGATGTAGTTGTATCCGTTCTTTTATTATTTTAAATATCATCAATGATTTAATGTTAAAGTAGGTATATATTATAAAAGTTTATGCGATTAAACACTTTTTTTTTTAACCTTTTGAATTTGAGAGAGTTAGATATTATTATATAAAAAAATAAATCATAAATACAAATAAAAAAATATGAGTAAAAATAATTAAATATATATTCTAAAAACTAGTTGATAATGTGAAATATAATATATCATTTGATTGAAATCGGAAAAAAAAATATGTACTCAAAGTTGTAGTTGTGATTAGAGGAAATATACTTATGGATGTAACTGAATCTGTTGAATATTAAATAAGTGAGAGAAAATAAAATATTTATGAAAAAAAATAAGAATTTTCTAAATGAAATGAAATCAAGGACAATAACATTGAAAATAAGATCTTCTTTTAGATTAAAAGATAAGTAGGAGGGTTTTAAAAGTCTTTTAGGTTATTTAATAAAAAATGAGTGTTTTAATAATTTAAAATAAAAATAAATATATGAAAGGGTATGGAGAAGGGATAAACTGAATATGTACTTGTTCATCCTTATGAACATATTTAATTTAAAAAATTAGGTATCATTTATATTTATACTCTTTTAATGAGAATTTTTCATCAATATCCATGTTTATCATAGTTTGAATTGTATAAAAAAAGTAAATTTATATTATTTACTTACTTATTCAAAGAAAAACTTTATAATTTTATAAAAAACATTCCGTCAAATTCTAATATACTAAAAAACAAACAATCCTACAAGAAAATTTGAGATGGATGACCACATCATCCCCACATCTAGATCTTATAGCCTATAGTTTTATCAGAAATTTAAAACTAGATTCTCTTACCTGAACTTAAGCATATGCTCACAAATAGCTCCAACCCTACCAAAACCTCAATGGTAGCTTAACCTGCATCACAAAGTCTTGATAAAAAATCTAACTATATTACTAGTACTATGACCTAAGAGAGACTAATCCTAAAGCTAAAAGAGTCACACAAAAACCTAGATGGAGACAAACATAACAAGTTCAAAATTGACTCAAAGAGAAAAGCGGAAATAAACTTAATGAACGAGGAGGTCAAAATCTTTGAGAGAAGACAGAGAAAAAGGAAAAATGAGTTTTTAGAGAGATGATAGTTCTTTTAAAATGAAACTTGAATAATTGAATTTCTATTTATATACTATTTTCACTTTAATAATAAATATTCAGGTGTCATTTTAATTGTACCACTTCTAATCTAAGACTATTATTCTCTGTCCTTACAATTTTAGTAATTTTTATAAAAAGGCGTGTATTTAATATTATTTTTAATTTATGTATAAAATGTTAAATAATAAAAGTTGTTAGTATTTAAGAGTAATTGGATCAATCTAAAAATTATGCATAAACTAAATTTAGTTTTTTTAAAGTAGTTTGATAGTTTATATATATATATATTTAAATTATTTATGATTTTAAATATTTTATATTATAATCTATAAATATATTTCAAATTGTGTAACCTAAAAGTACATTTTAGAGTCTATAGTTTAAAATTTAGAAATATATTTTAGATTTATAAATATATTTAAAATTGTATAGTAAAAAAAACATTTTTATATTATATAGTTCAAAAATGTATTTTAAATTGTAAAATTCAAAAATATATTTTTGGATAAGGATTTTAAAATGTATATAAAAGACTCAAATTCGTTAAAAATTTATCTACTAACTCCAGAACTTCTCAATGCTGAGATCCATTATCTGTAGCTTTTACTCCTGTGTAAAACACGATCATCGTAGTAAAGAAAAAGAGCAACCACAGATAAGAAACACAAGGTAAGGTAGTATTTTTAAAACTTTCAATACATCCTCTATTTTCAAGATACTACACAATCAAGTGTCTACAATTATTTCATATTTCATATCATTCATGCTAGAAATTCACTGACAACAACGCATAAACACTTTACTCTACTTCTGGAATACCAGTCTAATGAAATTAACACTTAGAGACATGCACCTATTATATTATATTTTCTGGTCTCGACATAGTCTCTCATTTAGTAATATAACACAGGTAAATTCATATGACTTCCCAAACCAAATTATTTTTCAAACCGCATACAAAATCATATGAACCTCCTTCGACTTTCACGACCTGCATCTATATGATTCCGATATATAAAAAAAGTTAGGATCCTCCTTTTCCAAAGTACATCACAAATCACAAATCACAAATCAATACATTCTCATAACAATCTCAACACAATATTTTATTTTCTGAAAATACAAAGTCTCAATCACATTTTCACATAAATATTTCATATTCCATACCACACATTAATACACCATTCAATCACACCAAAGTTTAGAATTTTAACAATCCAAAAATCTCAAAGAAAATCACATAATTATATAACTAATTGTTTTGAATTACTTATATAAACAAAATTTTACATAAAGCTTAATTAAAACAACAAGCAATGATAAAATAGTGTTTCAAAATAAATTTTAAAAGTTTAAGTTTCTTTTAACTTGAGCAAAAATAATTTCACTTGAGCAAAAATGAAATCAATAACACCTCATTTTTGCTTGAGTGAGAATTCCTCTCGCTTGAGCAAACATGGACCAAGAACACCCCCTTTTTTATTATCTTAATGTTTTAATCTAACTTGAGCGAGGATATTTCGCTTAAGCGAAAATATCTCTCTGGAGCGAAATTAACATACTTAAACTTCATAAAACTGCTATTTTTCAAGCTTTCTCTAAAAAAATTAATTTAAAAACTATATTTTCACAAACATATCAAAGAAAAATTGCTCAAAGTTTAATATCAAACCACCAATACTCATAAATCTTTACACTTCAAAAGATTCATAATACAATTCAAACTCATTCAATGACTTGTTAAAATCACAATTAACATCTATTTTATCAAATCAACAAATGTACCATAACTATACTTTCACATTCATTCTTAATCAACACATTAATTTACTAAAAAAAAACCTTACAAGAAAATTTAAAATCGGTGACTACGTCACCCCCAACATCCTGATATTCTAACTTAGAGTTCTATTGAAAAATAAAACTAGCTTTCATTACCTAAGTAGAAGTAAACGTACTACTCACGAAGAACTCCAACTCCTAAAGAAAATAGGGATAGCCTAACCTACACCACATAATCATGATCAACTATCCAAACATATCACTTTGAACTAACATTGACTAATATTGAAGCTCTAAATGTCACATGAAAAGGAATGTAGTAAGGTAAATAGGAAAACAAAAACTAAATCAAAGACAAAAAGGGGCAGAATTAAACTTACTATAATCAAAATTCAGATTAGGTTGTCTTACTCGAATCATTGTCAGGAGTCCAAAGTAGTCTCTCGGTCTGATGAAGGATGTGGAAATCTACAAAAAAAAAGGCAAAGGAGAAGAAAAAACTTTTACAAAAAATCATGATTACGTCAAAATGAAACATGAATATGAATACTAAATTTTCTATTTATAAATATACTATTGTCCCTAAA
The DNA here is from genome assembly GCF_000499845.2 of Phaseolus vulgaris. Lineage (NCBI taxonomy): Eukaryota > Viridiplantae > Streptophyta > Magnoliopsida > Fabales > Fabaceae > Phaseolus > Phaseolus vulgaris. The sequence continues at coordinate 380,689 of NC_023758.2, read as the reverse complement.
ATTATTTTTTTGATCCTTACATAATTCATAAATATATTTTTAATTATTTTTTTCTAAACAAAACAATCCAAAATACAAACTATAAAATTTAAAAACATATTTACATTTTACAATTCACTTTTTTTAATTACACAATCTAACATATATTTCCAAAATTTTAAATTATTTTACAATTAAAAACATAATTAATGAATAATTTAAATTTTTCTAATAATGTTGTGGAAGCATATAAAGAAAAATAATTCAAATAATAATTTAAACTTTCCCATAGCTAGTTTGATTTTCATCATTTAAAAAGCAAGATGCCAGCTGACTTGCGATGTCAGCATGGGAAAGGCAGATCAGGCCACTTGTCATTTATGGCATACTTGAAGGGCAACGTGTCACACCGAAGGACAACCGCATTCTTATTAAAATAAAGAATGCTATCATAATATTTTTTTAACAATATATAAAGTACGTTCAAAAAATATAGCATACTATATAAAATATTCCAAATAAAATTGATAATTGGGTTTTGATATATTAACATCCTTATAAAAGGATTCCAAATAAAATTAATAATTGAATGTTGATATATTAATACCCTCAACAGAAAAAATACATACTTCACACTTTAGTAAATTAAAATTTTATTAATTTAAAAATATTATTATAAACAAAATTAAATGTATGTTATTTATTATTTATAATTTATAGTTTCAACAAAACTTTTATAAAATTTTTCTCTCAGTCTGCCTAGAATCCTGCACTTCTACGAAACAGCCACGTTGGTGCACACGTGACCTCACGTGAGGGGAGTTTTATACGCTGTCAACTCTTATGGTTGAATAATCGTGTGTATAGTAGTAACTTTTGGTTACATGCTTCTTAATTTTATGCCATGCCATAGACTCTTCTGGGAGTACCTTTCAGAGCAAGGATAACTGTAATAGTAGCATTTTCATTTAATTTTATACATAAATATATGTATATTTTATTTTTGGGGCCAAAGCGACAACAACGTGACCTTCAAGTTCCGAATCACTCATTCCGTGAGCAGTTTTTCCTTCCTCTTTTCCTTCTCATCGCCGTTGTCATTCGTCGAGTTTTTGTCTCTGTAACCGCTGCAATCGTCATCGTCGTGCGGGGGTATATGATCACTCCGCCGCGAGATGCTAGAGGATCAGGTGGCATACCTCCTACAGAGGTACCTTGGCAATTATGTGAGAGGTCTCAGCAAAGAAGCTCTCAAGATCAGTGTCTGGAAAGGTTCTCAAAATCTTAAATATTGCTCTTCTTATTTATTCGTTTCATTTTCTTAATCACTTTCTATTACCTTCTAAAAGGTTTAGCTATTTATTATTTATACTTGATTGCTAGTTGATATTAGAGTGAGGCTACGAGTCCGTGTCTGAATTATATTTGTCGAATTGAAATTCAAGTGTTCAATCTGCTGGCAGTGCTAGAGCTACCGTAGCGAGTGTGCGCGTGTCGCTCGAGTTGCTAATTTTGTTTGAAACTGTTGTTTTCGGCGATTATGAAATTTCTGCATTGAACTAATCAACGTAGTTATTTGGGCGTTTATATTTGTCGAATTGGATATATATACCGTGCCATAGCTACTGTATCGATTTAGCACGAGTGATTTGACTAGCAAATTGTTTTTGGAACTGTTGTTCTTGGTGATTGTGAGTGAAACTTCTGCATTGTTAATGCCGAATTGAATTTCAAGTGTTTAATTTGTTGACCGTGCCAAAGGAACTGTAGCGAGTACGGTTAGTGGTCCGAGTTGCAAATTGTGCCCGAAACTGTTGTTTTTGATCATTGTGAAATTTCTGCCTAGTTCTCCGATCAACGTAGTTTTGAATGAGAGTGGGAAAAGGTACTGGGTAATTATTCTACTATTAACAATTTGCATTTGGCTATATTGAACTTTTTATGTTTTTCTTTTATTTCCTCTTTCTTAAAATGTGTTGGAGAATCATATGCGTAATTTGTTCTAGCTGTCCTGATTTAGCGGTGTTCTATTTCGTTGTCAATGTGCATTTGTTCGTGAGGTCCATCTGTGCATACAGATATTCATCTTAGTTACTAATAATCATTATTGGAAGATTCTGGGTAGGCTTGCTTGAGAGCATGGTTTTGGAGGGCAAGGAAAACGAGAGCAATTTTCTTATTTTAAGCGAAGAGAATTTATGTCATATTTACACAAATAGTCAAAACATCCAAGCTAATCTATCATTTTATTTCTTTCATAAAAAAATCAAATTAGAGAATATTTATTTGAAATGAAAAGTTTGTTCTTTCTTCCCTATCCCTCCAGAATTCAACTCCCAAACATATCCTTACCGAGTTTATGGATGTACACTTGGGTGCTTTTACTTTTAATCTTCCTCATTAATTTTTCTGAAATATCTCTACCGACATATGAAACAGGCGATGTAGAGCTGAAGAATATGCAGCTGAAGCCCGAGGCTCTGAATGCTTTAAAACTTCCAGTGAAGGTTAAGGCCGGATTTCTAGGATCAGTGAAACTTCAGGTTGGTGGGCGATCAACTGTTTTTTCTCGGAATATAGAAATATAATATGTTGAATGTGGTTATATACATATATATATATATATATATATTCATATTTCTGCATGTAAGTAAAGTATGTATGCGTGCATTGAGTCGGAGGAGATGATCTTTGATTATTCAATCTTGCATTGATAGCCAAGATTGATTTTACTTTAATTTAATTTTGATACTTGACCATTCATGTAAGAGTGAATGGCCAAGATTGACTTCTTTTTCCTTGTACTGCAAACCTCTTTGTTCAAGGATGAACATAAAGGAAAACAAGAGGATGAGTTAGAAAGAAATAGCAAGAGCTTAGATGAAAAAATTGGAAGTTTGAGCCTTGATCATGTTTGACGAAGAAATGGAAAGTTGAGATGGATTTAATTTACACAATAAAGTAGCACATGAAAAAAATTGTATTTAAATTATTTTTTCTGTATAATTTTTCATTTGCTAGCTTTATTCTCCTATTTGTGTGATTAATTTGTGGTGTAACCAACTGTTTTATTTCTCATCTTTCTAATTTATATATCTTATATTTGTATAGTGATGTAATAGCATTCTTTCATTTTGATTATTTTTTTTATATCTTATATGGTTTCTGCTTTTCATAGTTGATTTTTCATTTTGAGGATAATGACATGATAAAAAAGAGAGGGACTTTGGGGGTTATTTCAGCAGCATGACAATGGTATGAAGGGAATGATTTTTCCTATTTATCTTTTTTGTTTTATATAATTTCATGGGCATATTGTAATTGCCAATGCTGTAAGAGCTAGTTTCTTTTCTATTATCTATTGGTAGGAGACAAACAGACATGCAGGCCACTTGGTTTGTTATGGATCGTGGTAAAAGTTCATTATTGGAATAGTTTCTCATCCATCATACACTCATGCAGCAGAAGTCACATATTCCTTTCTGCTTGAATGATGATTACATTGATGATTGTATTTCTTTTAAGGTTCCATGGAATAGGCTTGGCCAAGATCCAGTCCTAGTATATTTGGATCGCATTTTCTTACTAGCTGAACCTGCAACTCAAGTTGAGGGATGTAGTGAGGATGCTGTCCAAGAAGCTAAGAAGATCCGAATACAGGTAAGAATTCAGTAAGAATTCAAAAGTAAGAATTAGATAAAGTGTATTCAATTTGGGTTGAAGATTATTTATTTGATGAAACTCATTCTTCCATTTGCCAACAGGAGATGGAATTGAAACTTTGGGAGAAGTCACAACAGTTAAAGTCAGAAATGGTACTGAGTTTCACTTTTATTAATGTTTTTTAAAATGAATAGTGGATTTTCACTTTGGACTGTGTCCAGTACGATATATCCACCCAACTTTATGAACATCTGCTCAATTTCTGGACATGACTGAAATGGTAAAGGGCTGGATAAATGCACATCATTTTGCTCCCTCCAGGTTTGCTAGAATGTGGTCATGAGCGGGGAAGGGAATGGAAATGAAAGAAACTTTTCTTAGAATTTGGGCTTACAACCTACTCAACCTTAAAAGCTTCTTGTAAGCTAAGGACTGTGCATGTTCTATTTTAGCCACAAATTTAGTTAATGATGGACTAAATTCCACCCTAGAGACTACAAATTAAGATGATTTCGAAAGAGGCTTCAACTAAAACGCTGTAGAGAAAGTAGGAGAGAAGTTTCAGAAAAATGAATGTTATTATGAAAATGTGAAAAGCTTATGATCGTTATATTCCTTCTCAGTAGTCAGTTTGCTAACTTAACTAGCTCTAGTCCCCTAATAGAGGGTACATCTGTTTTAATTCCTAACTAACTCAACTTAATTGCCATGATGACTGGTCAGCATATAAGGCTGTAGCTGAGTCCAGACATCACAAACACACTCAATACTTGCACAGTACATGTACACTCATGAAATATAGTACATATCCCGATAAGTTTCATCAACGAACTGCCAAAACTGCACCACTGTCACATAACTTTTGCTTTTTTCTTGTCAAAAGCCTTTATATGTTAACTATCGAAACTGTCCTGAAGTTGAAGGACAAATTCCAGTCTCACCCCTAAACTCCAACCAAAATATTTCACATGAAAGTTGCTAACAAATTTTCCTTATAGCTAAATGGTGATGACATTTTAAAGTTTTCTTTTCAATGTTGTTTTTCGTTTCCTATCAGTGAATTGGGTAATGTGTAGTTTAAGGCTATGCATTCCAATATCATCTCTGGATCTTTGTGTAAGCCTATGCCTGCATGTTTCTGTATGATTAAGAATACGTATATTAACTCATGTATCTTGTTCTTTAATCTTAAGAATAAATCATGGTTGGGATCCCTCATCGGCACCATCATTGGAAATTTGAAGCTTTCAATTTCAAATATCCACATTAGATATGAGGATGGTGAGAGGTAATGGAAAATTTTGGAATGTTTTGTGAATCTAAATTAAATCTCTCAGCTTTTTTATACCCTTCTATAGCCTGATATTCTGTCTTGTAGCAATCCAGGACAACCATTTGCAGCTGGAGTTATGTTAGATAAACTCTCTGCTGTGACAGTTGATAATACTGGGAAAGAGACTTTTATTACTGGAGGTGCACTAGATCACATTCAAAAGGTTCTCATGTGACTTGTATTGACTGTAATGATGAAATCCTTTTGCACCGATTAAGATGCCTGTTTATTTGATTAAGTTTTAAAGTATATCTTGCATTGAAACAGAATGAAGGTTATCTAATTTATTGATAGATGAGTCTTTTTTACTTACCTTACCTGTGAAACATAAATTCTGAATGAAAATAATGGTACTGCATAGTCTGTAATGATCAATACTTTTGCTACTTGCTAGTGTTTTTTTTGTTAATGTCTTTTTTCTTCTTTGCTTTGCAGTCTGTTGAACTCGATCGACTTGCAGTTTATTTAGATTCAAATATTATACCATGGCATATTAACAAAGCATGGGAAGATTTGCTTCCCTCAGAGTGGTTTCAGGTATGTATGTTGGAGTGGATAGGGAGTGAGGGTTATGGATTTCATAGATTCAATATTTGTTTCATCAACTTCTTTGAAGTCCTTTTCTTTTTCAATATTTATCATGTATTTAAGGAGTGAATGACTTTGGGTATAGCAGTTAGTTTAGTTATCATGATGCTATCTTTATGATTAATGTTGATATTCTTGCTGTGTGAGAGGAAAGGCTTTGTTAAAGACCAAATTTGTAGTGATATTATTGTCCAATATATCCCTTTTAAATTATTTTGAGTATTTTTCTTAGTGCCTTCAATGACCTTTTTTGCATGTGTCCAAACTTCCTTAATCATTTCTTTGTCATCTTCCTAGTAATAGTTATCATGTAAATATTTCCTTGCATGCAATCATCCATTATCATGGTATTGGAGATATTGTATTAGAGGGTATTAACTGTATTGCGAATTTTACATTTTACATTTCACTTTCATTTTACATTTAACTGTTACATTCTATTTAGCTTTTCTGTTATAGTTAGTTACAAGTTAATTACAGGTTGTTTTAGTGTTGACTCAGCATTGATTACTCTTATATTATAGCTTTATAAAGCTATCTCTGTTGTGCTCAATTTTTTTTTTATCAGCAAAGAATGAAATTAAATTAAGAGGGATACAAAAGGGGTATCCCAACCCTTTTACATAAACTAAACCACATTAAGAATCTCCAAGAATAAAGAGATGAACAAACACCCCAGAAGCAATAGATAGATAATGTTTGCTGCATAAGCTAGACATCCTATTCCAGCTAGCACCGTGCTCGTATTGGAATGCTATAAGCACTGCAAACTACAGCTACAAAACCATCAAAATACACCAAAATATTGGTTATCTCCACCACCTCATTGACATTCCTTCTACCCAGCTTGCAGTGGCACGATTGTAGCACTTGTCACAGAATTAATCACTTCAATGCAGCACCTTCCATTCGTTCCTTTTTGGACTTTGGCTTCCCCTGTTTGCTCCTTTCTATTGTGCTCAATGTTTAAATTATCTGACCCATTTTGTTGGGGGTGTATTAGGTGAGATCATGAATGATACTTACATCTGTAACAAACTTGAAATATTCTAGGTTAACATAGTCGGTACCATTGTCTAACCAGATTCATTTAATGAAACTAACAAACTGATTTCAAAAAATGAAAAAGATGTCAAATATTTGACAAACTAAGAATTTTTGCTTAAGAAGGTGTCTAACATTGTCTAACCAGATTCGTTTTATGGAACTAACAAGCTGATTTAAGAAAATGAAAAAGATATCAAATATTTGACAAACTAAGAATTTTTGCTTAATAAGGTATGTTCATGTTACACGGGTATACTCTCATCCATGAAAGTTACATACCATCTAACCCCATAAACAATTCAGTAACAAGTTCCACATACATAAGAATGAATAAGATAAAAAGGAGTAAGACACCAGGTAGAAAGGAAGCACAATAATGTTTATTAACTTGAAAATCATCACACTTGAAATCTTGAACAATGTAACTTTATAATGTTTTCATTGTAATTTTATTATCTTACCTCTTCTTTTCTTTTAGTTTCTTGGAAATGATTTTCTCATAAAAAAATTCAGATATTTAAGTATGGGACTATAGATGGGAAGCCAGCTGATAATTTGTTAAGAAAGCATTCATACATTCTGCAACCAGTGACTGGAAAAGCAAAGTACTCAAAGCTACTGCCAACTGAAGTCGCTGATAGCAAAAAACCTTTACAGAAGGCTGTGGTGAACTTGGACGATGTTACAATCAGCATATCTAAGGTTCATTTGACTTGTTTTTTCTTGTCTTTGGAGATTGTGTTTATTTTTGGAGATAATCTTTGCATTTTTTTTCTTTGTAGGATGGCTATGGGGATATCATGAAATTAGCAGACAACTTTGCTGCATTTAATCAACGTCTGAAGTATGCACATTATCGTCCACTAGTGCCAGTAAAAGCTGATTCCAGGTCTTGGTGGAAATATGCTTACAGAACTGTATCTGACCAGATAAAGAAGGCTAGGTATTTGAACACATTCCGATTCTGTTAAGTCTTTTGCCGAGCTAAATTTTGTAAATACCAATTTCTGTAGACAGGGAGTGTAACTTGCATAAGTAACCCCAATTTACAGCCTAGTTTACAATTAAATAAAGCTAGTGACTATTGTTTGTCTGAATTATCTTGGAAGAAAGTTAATATATTAGAGTTGTTGTGTATGTACTTGTTCCTCAAATCTTCCATTACAAGATATTCATCCTTAATCTGCACACATGAGACTTTTCATGAAATTGTTTTTATGATTATCATTCATTCTTATAAATTGAAACTCTCAACTAGGACACCAAATATTTTGGAGTGTGTAGTCAAAGGAGTTAAAAATTGTGCCAGAAGTCTCTAGATGGGATGAATGGCGATGGATAAAACAAGTGCTTCTTATATGTTACTGTGCTGCCTCTTCTATTGTTCTTTGTAGGATCAGAAGCATGAAGCACTGTTCACTTGTCTTTTCAACATGTTTAGACGCCTTTCACTGAAGTTAGTTATGGTAGTTGTGTCTATACATAGGAACCTGTAACGAAATTTAAAACTAACTTAAAGTTGTTGTTCAACACTTTTCATTGTGTAAAGTGAGTTGAGCAAGAGTTCATTGTAAGAGAGGAACTTCGAGTTGTAATTTATGGGACAGTGAATTCTGTCCTAGACGTAAATTAAAGTTTGTTAACACTTCAATTGAACCACATTACTTTTGCTTGTTGATTCTTTCTGTTTTTTTTCCTTTGTGTTGAAACTCTTTACGGTGTCATAGAGCTAGGTTTCCCTTTTCCCTATTTTATTTTCTGCAGTGAACTGTTCACACAGTACTATTTATAAGCACTGTTCACAAAACCCTGCAATCCTTCATTCACCTCTTTCAAGCTCTCATTTCTCTGATGAGCAGAAACCACTGTAGTTGGTGTACTCAACGACCACCACCATGCAGGAATTACTACCTAAATCTGTTGAATTTGTCACCTATTTTCAATGCGTCTGTCTTACACACTACCCTCAAATCAGCGCATGATGATGTTTTCCTGTGACCCACACTTCGATGACCTCGCAGCTGTGCTTCTCCTTCTCCAATGAACCACTTTTTGGGCTTAGTTTGACTTTATGGTTTCCTCTGATTTGGCTTTCACTTAATCTCTCATGACTTTCACCAGCATACCAATGATCCCTTGTGAAAAGCTTATAGGGACAGCAAATTACAGCTCTTGGCCACTGCTGTCTAGTTATGGTTTCAAGGCTAAGGTAGGGCTCATCATTTCACAATTCTGAATTCTGATATCACGATTTCTGCAGTTGCAGTTGAGTATCGTAAACTTCTAAAGCACCAAGCAGCCAACCAAACTGCATCATTGATTTTAGTTGTGGCTCAGTTTGGTAATCTTGGAGATTTTGTTTCAGTCCTCTTTTGTTGGACCTTGGATACTTGATTTTGGTGACTAAGATCATATGCTTAGTAACCAATATCTTCTTCCCTTTTTGACCTTTTCGGACTCTATGCCTTATTTTACTCTTGCAGATTTCAGATTAAAGTCTGTCCTCTTCCTCATTTTAGTTTAAACTGTCTTATTTTTTCCTGTATGTCCTTTTAATCTAATCTCGAAAAGCAAACTTACTCATAGTGGTATTGATTATTTGTCTTGTTTTTTAATAATCTCTATTTCTTAAAATTGTGAAATTCCTATTGAAACACAAGGTCTGAAATTGGGGAAATCTAATTTTTCTTCTCATGTAGGTTTTTGTTTTGGTCAATGATACTTGTTTTAGTCAATTGAAGGAATGTTATTGCATCACTATACAAGTTGCAGATGTATCTATAATCTAGGTTAACTCTGCGACTTGTACGAATCACATGCAACATTCTTAAAAATATTATTGAAGAGAAAAGAAATACTGAAGTGGGTGAGTCAAATCAAACCCTAAGAGAAACGAAAGTGCAGAAGATCACACCTATCCCAACAAAAGTTAGAAACATTACAAGGAAGTTGTCAAACCTTAAGCTGCAAACCTTAAGCTGCAAAACTATGAACACATCTATTTCCTTTTCTGAAAATATAAGAAAATCTGATATGTATACTCCTGATGGACTCTAAAACATTAAACCATCTATTACTTAACTTCCAAAGAACCAAAGAGCTATTATAAAAAAATTTCACAGTAAGCAAAGAATCAGTCGCAATAATCCAAAGAGCTCTCCATCCTTTTTAATAGTAATCTTAATAGCATGAATAACTCCCATAAGCTCTGCCTCAAAGACTAACTATACATGTAGAGATATTGCAAAACAGCCTATACTTTAGCTTTTTAATATATAAAGATACTATCACTAGCTGATTTATGTCTATGATCCAAGTATGCTCCATTTGTACTGCATTTTAGTCATCCTGTTTCAGGAGCAGTCCGATCTACTTAAATATCTTATCTGATTTCCTTGACCTGCAAACAATAAAACATGCCTTAATAATTTTCAATTCATCAATAGTAGAATGCATGTTACTTGTTGCCAAAGAACCGGAAAGATTCACAGGAGAGAATATTCTATTTTTGATACACTGGTATTCAATCTGCTGTCCATCAGACTTAATTCTATTCATTAGGCTGTTAAGTACTTGTCATTTGAGTAAGCAGATGAAAATTTCCATGTATTTGCTGCTCCCTTCTATTAGAAGTTTTGGAAGCAAAAAGGGGAATGTTTTCTTGGTGCATATAATCTGTAGTTTTCTTGGATTAGTTCATTCATCAAATTTCTTGGATTACATTTTGATTTTTTGCATCTGTATGTTGCTTTTCAAATTTGAACGGGTGGTTTCCCAAGTGATATTAGGAAGCTGCAGTTCTAAAATTTCCACTCAGCTTTCGTCAGTCTATTACTCAACCTTAATCTTAAATAAAGTTTAAAGGTGATATTAGGAAGCTGCAGTTCTAAAATTTCCACTCAGCTTTCGTCAGTCTATTTCTCAACCTTAGTCTTAAATAAAGTTTAAAGGGTGTTTGGTTTGTTATATTCTCATCAAACCAACACCTCTTAAGCTTGCTGCTTCAACATTCAGAATGTTGTATGTACTTACATTTTTGAAAAATAATATTAGAGCTTTGTGGTATCCATGGTGATAGTTAATCTTTATTTATCATATTTTAATGTTTATATTTCATTGACTATGGATATTGTGCTTGTCAGTGGAAAAATGTCATGGGAGCAAGTTTTAAGATATGCAGGCTTGCGGAAGAGATATATCTCTCTGTATGCTGCACTACTTAAATCTGACCCCACTCAGGTTACAATTAGTGGTAACAAAGAGATTGAAGACCTAGATCGGGAACTTGATATTGAACTTATATTGCAATGGAGGTACGTTGTTTGTTTTGAAATGTTAGTATTTAATATTAATATTGAATTAATCATATGAAAAACAAGGGTATGTGAGCCTATGATTGATTCAACTGTAGTATCATAACCAGTCTGTGTACATCTGCATACATAATTTTTTTTAATGAATCATAGGTTAAAAATTAGTAAAAAGCATCTTTGCAATTTTCATTGCCATTTTAATAAAAATTATGGCATCTTGATCCGTTAATATTGTCTTTACTTCAGACGAGCAAGCAAGCTCTCTTTTTGCCTTGGTATATTTTTGACTTTTGGTATGAGGCTCCATTGATGATTCTTCATACTACTTTATTGGTGTGTATGGTTTGGAAGCTGTATTATTATAAAGAAAGATCTCTAGGTGCTTCTTTTTATTCACTGTACGAGCATCAGATATCTCTTCCTTCACATGCACTTTTACAATTGTTCAATCCACAAATTTGGGTTTAATTGAAAGTTTTATGCATCTATATGTTACTTATATAGTAGACCTTGGAACCCTCTTGTTTATTCTTTGACCTTGAAGTATTATATTTTGCGGTTTTGCAGAATGTTGGCTCACAAGTTTGTGGAACAAACGGCAGAGTCAAACCATAACATGAGGAAACAGAAAGCACAGAAATCTTGGTGGTCATTTGGATGGTGAAGTCTTGTCTAAAATATTTTCTTGTATCAGTAATTAACTAATGAATTTAGTTTTAGTTTTTACTGTGTTACTCACCTATGATCATGCTACAGGACTAGTGAATCTCCTAAAGAGGAAAGTGATGAATTTAATTTCAGTGAAGAGGACTGGAACCAGTTAAATAAAATAATAGGATATAAGGAGGGTGATGATGGACAATTGGCTGTAAATAGCAAGGCGGATGTTATTCATACTTTCCTGGAAGTTCACATGAATCATAATGCTTCAAAGCTTATCGGGGAAACCAAAGAGTCTGTTGCTGAATTATCATGTGAAGATCTCAGTTGCTCAATAAAGCTTTATCCAGAAACAAAGGTCTTTGACATTAAGTTGGGCTCATACAAGTTATCATCACCAACAGGTCTCCTTGCTGAGGTTAGGCTGTCATTGACATTAATTTTCTGCATTCTTGATTTTTATGCTCGTACAAGTTGTGATATGTGGAATATTTGTTTCACATCCCTTCAGAGTGCGACTTCCTATGACTCCTTAGTTGGTGTTTTCCATTACAAACCTTTCGATGACAAGTTGGACTGGAGGATGGTTGCCAAAGCTTCTCCTTGTTATATGACTGTATGCTGTTTGTCAATTTCCACCCCTTCTTCTACTTGAGTTTTTATTTGTTTGGTTTACTTGTTTACTGATTTGTCTTTGGAGTTTGGACAGTACATGAAGGACAGTATTGATCAAATTGTGAAATTCTTTGAAAGTAATACTGCTGTAAGTCAGACAATAGCACTAGAAACTGCAGCTGCTGTACAGGTATTATTTGACTTGATATCTATGCTATTTGGAAACATGTTAAAATTCAGAGCTGGAATTGTACATTAACTATGATTCCTGGACTCTGTATATTGATTAAGAAGGTTAAGTGGTGATACTTTGTGAAAGACATAACCGTTCTTCTCCAATCAAATGAACCAGAACTGCAAAAAGCGAAAAACTTAATAATGAATCCCAATGAACTTTTGCTTCATTTTTACCAAAGCCTTGAAATTTAACCGCAAGAAACTATTTGAAAATGGGACACATCTAAGGCTCACCAGGACCCCAAACAAATTTTAGTATGAAAGACATTGCCTTCTACAAGAATAAGTGCTCCATATATCCTGAACATGAAGAGCACATCATGAAATAAGGTGATGCTTCTGAATTTGCATTGGATCAGTTGTTTTAATTGTATGAAGTCCTGGTATCCAGACTCCCGAAAAAGGACTTAAGATTAGAGGGACACTTGGATTTACTAACTGGTTACTTGAAAAATGTCTGGTGATTGGGAGGAGTGAGGGAGGAATTGAAATGAGTTTGTGTGGGAAAAGTTGAAAAATCTGAAGCCCAAACTCTGTTATCTTGAATGATAGTAAGCTGAGATGAAAATAGGATTGAGTAAAACCATATCAATTTTAGTTTACTAGCTTCCCTATATTTCAAGCTCTCACTGTACTGTGTATGTTCATCTTTTCTGTTCTTTTTCTTATCATTTTATTTCTGCTGACATATTTTCTCATGCGAAAAAATGGAATTTATTTTTGACTTGCTAGAAAATTTTGTTTAATCTTGTGCAAAAGGGTGTTATCATTAAGCTTGTATCATTGTTCCTAGATGACAATTGATGAAGTAAAGCGCACTGCACAACAGCAAATGAACAGAGCATTAAAGGATCATGCCAGGTTATCTTCTGTCTGTCTTGCTCTATTATATGTGTGAGCCATGAGTAAGAAACTGTTCTATCACTCATTTACATGTGCTGATTGGATCCTCTTGGAACTAATGATGTACATCATATATATAACTGCATGGACTGATGCCTGCAATGTTAGCTCAATTCTTTTCTGATTCAATATGTGGCTTAGTGATTTAATCCTTCTCTCACTGTGGTTCAATTCCATCTCTTTACTTGAAATTGAAAATAATCTCTAAATGTTATTGCTTGATAATACAAAGGGAGATATGACATTATTAGTGGATTCTAATATAATCTAATCTAAATAAGGAAATATTGGGAAATGATGTCTAATAGAGTCTGTACAAATCAAATATGCCCTAATTACTGGAAATTAGGTAATAAATTTTAACAAATTCAACAAGAGGATCAAAATTCAAATGTTTGTTAATTATGGTAATTCTTATGACACTCGTCGTTGGTGAATGAACACATGTTGTTCCTAGCTCTCAAGTGAGATCTTGAAACTATTCTTTGGGAAGTCTCTTGGTGAATACAGACCAATTAAAGCATTGAAGGGATCTATTCTGTAGCTGTGATACTATTACCTAGTTTCTCCTTAATAAAATGTTGGCACATCTCTGTATGCTTTGTTCTATTCTATCCTGTTGAACTTTGTTGTGTGAAATGTTAATTGTGGACTTGTCACAAAGCAGCTTCATATTATAGTGTAAGGTCATCAAGAATGTTCTGTATCCAAAATTCACAAACCCTTTTAAGTTGTAGCTAAAATTTTTGCCTCTAAAATTGACCTTGCCACTGCATTTTGCTCCTCCAAAAAACATGTATCTTGGGGTGGAACTTTGATCAATAATTGACTCCCATTATTTGGACTTTTGTGTATGTCCGTGGACATTCTTGTCATGACCCAACATCACATCAATTCTCCCCTCTTTCTTCGTTAGTAGCCTACTTTTTGGGCTAGCCTTTAAATACTGATTATGCATAAATTGACTGAACACATTTATTGCATAAGCTTTGTCTGGCCTAGTGTAGAATAGATAAATAAACTTTCCATGAACCTTTTATATTTTACCATTTTCATTTTTGGGTTCTCATCCTCCAATTATATGGTTCTACACTGAAGTTATCCAATGGTTTACCAACCCACTTACCCAACTTAATCATTGCTCTAGGATTGACTGCTTCTCTTGACTGAACACATTTATTGCATAAGCGTTTGGCCTAGTGTAGAATAGATAAATAAACTTTCATGATCCTTTGATATTTTGCCAGCTTCTGTTTTGGGCTCTCATAATTTCCAATCATATATTTTCACTGGGTGCTCCAATGGTTTAGCAACCCACTTACCCAACTTAATCATTGTTCTAGGATGTACTTCTTTTCTATTTACTTAGTTGTTTATGAAGATAGCATTGTCTATACAAGAAATGATTTGGACACCATATTTAGAAAAAATATTTAGGCATTCTCAATTATTTTAGGGATTGTGATTGCTCAATCTAATACTAGTGTTTCTATGGCTAAATCAAGCATGCTTTAGTCATACTTGAAGAAGCATGCATGTTGGACTGCTGACCTAGTGACATGACACCCTAATGTATTCCAATGTCAAACTCCTATCTTGTTAGGATGAACCATTGACAAATCAAGCCACATTGAAACATTTGTTGTTAAACTCAATTAGACTTTACTTTTGTTGTAAATGTGTAAGTTAGTTTTTATTGCTACTTTTGATTGTTAGTTTTTGTATTTGGTAGCTAACAATCCTTTTTTTGTAATGAAAACTTTTCTTTAAATGAAACTAACGGCAATGCCCAAGTTGTTGTTGGCTACTCTGATCCTGATTGGTTGTTAGCTTAAGGAATAATAAATACAATATAGTTGTTAGATCCTTTCACAATGTCTGACCAATCATGGTCAAATACTACCATATATTTAAAACAATTACTTAAGCAGCAAAGTGGGAGATGTTAAGAAATCGAAAATGATTTATGAAATTTTTGTAATACTACATTATTCTGGATTTTTTTTTATAGTTTGTTGTTCTTGAGAAGCTTCTTGCTAATTCTAGTTATTGTTGCTTATCTGTTAGGTTTTCATTGGATTTGGATATTGCAGCTCCAAAAATTACTATTCCTACTGATTTTTGTCCGGACAATACCCATGCTACAAAGCTTTTACTAGACCTAGGGAACTTGATGATTCACACACAGGTGGATACTCCGGATAATTTTAGTAATATCTTTATTTTGAACTTTTTAATCTGTTAAAAACTATAAAATATGTATTCAGGATGACCAACAGCAGGAATCAGCTGAGGATAATATGTACCTGCGATTTGATTTGGTCTTAAGTGATGTATCAGCATTTTTGTTTGATGGGGACTATCACTGGAGTCAAGTTTCTCTGAATAAGTCGGCCCATTCTGCTAACAGTAGTTTCTTCCCAATTATTGACAAGTGTGGAGTCATCTTACAGCTTCAACAGGTAAAATTCCGGACCTGTTGGAATTTTTCTTGATAGAAGCATTCCAACTTTTTTTCCTTATTGTGATCAGATTCGTTTAGAGACTCCATATTATCCTGCAACACGTCTTGCTGTGAGGCTTCCATCATTGGCCTTTCATTTTTCACCTGCTCGGTATCATCGGCTGATGCATGTGATAAAGATTTTTGAGGAGGAGGATGGTGACAGCTCTGAGTTTCTTCGTCCTTGGAATCAGGCTGATCTTGAGGGGTGGTTGTCCCTATTAACTTGGAAGGTATTGGTCTCTTTCTGACCCTCTAGGTTTGTCATTGGCTATATTTTTGTCCATGTAGTTCAATCATAATCTGTTATATTTATATCACGTCTCCTATAAAAATGTAATAGGGTGTTGGAGTTAGGGAGGCTTTGTGGCAGCGTAGATACTTCTGCTTAGTTGGGCCATTTCTTTATGTACTTGAAAGCCCTGACTCAAAATCTTATAAACAGTATACCAGGTACAGATGCCTTTTTTTTGTGTGTTTCGTTATCATACTATATTACAAGATTTTGCTTATATTACATTTAAGGATTGCAGTCAATTTCTTTGTTTAGCTTTGGTATTGCTTATATTTGTTGTTCAATTTGTTGATTTTTTTGTATTTCCTATTTTAATGAAAGTAGAAACATATTTTGTAATTTTATTTATTTCGTAATATAATTGATCTTAAGACTTGAAGGGATTCTGTAATTATTTTGGATGAGATTTTAAACCCTAAAATCCTATGTTTTCTATCCTTCATAGAAAACGGTTGTACAACAATTGTATGTACTTTATTCCTTACATATAAATTCACTTGTTGGGAGGCAAATGACATGTTTGCATAATTCACAACAATTATTTGTCTCTGTGGATTCTGTCTGATCCTCTTCTTCATAATTTTAATTACCAAAACCAATTTATGTTTGACCTTGATAAAAATTAAATCCACTTTGCAAAATTCAGATGCTGCAAGTCTAGCTGTCTACTCTGGTAAGATGTGTCTATGATGTATTTCCATGGTGGTTTAGTCTGGAATGACCCATTGACTCCTGAATGTGATCTTAAGTCCGATGGCTTTAGTGGTGTGATAGGAACACAAGTGCACCATGTACAGCCTTGATGTACATTGCTGTTATTACACACTTTACTTCCTCTCCTTCATCGTCTTCATGTATCAGTTTTACAAATATCCAAGTTTTGCTTTAGAGGCTTGGCCAGATAAACTCCAAGGCCTCTCCATTGGTAATCCAGTCTATCAGAATTTTAAGTTTATAGTCGAGAAAGAAATTGGTAATTCTTTCAAAAGAGTTGGAATCCAGATAATTTTTGCAGAAGACTGAGAAGTAGCAATATTCAGCTTCAGTGCTTGATTTGGCCATGACACTCTTCTTGCGAGACCACCAAGAAATGAGATTAGGTGCCAAAAATATTGAAGATCCAAATGTAGACCTTTATCCTCAATATCAGAGGCCCAGTCACACATGGCTGTGATAGAAAAAGGTTGAGTTCGAGAGGCTGGTTGCATGTGAAGACCATAAGAGATAGTGCCCTTAAGATACTTCAGGATTCTTTTAACAACTGTCCAATGAGTGTCCAAAGGATTTGACAATGTTTATCTAGAAATGGTGTGAAAACATGGCCATCAAAAGGGTCTAAGTCATTTCAATAATATATCTAATTTTTCATTTAACAATACCATTTAGAATTCCTTTGGAAACTATAATTGTTGAAATTGATCAGATAAAGACTCAAGTGCATTATAACTTGAAGAGATTTGATGGGAAAGCCAAATTGCATTGTTATTTTGATATTAAAGTTCGTAAAAATAGAAAACAATTTAAACGTATTTTTTCATCAAACTTAAGTACTTGCAATAAGAAAAGTTATTTACAAAGATGACAATATTTAAAAGCCAACTAAGTAGGGACTTAACTTAATGGCTTTGGAGGAATGTGAAGAAGAGGAGTCATATGCCATTGTTGGAGTCATCGAGAATCCTAGAATTTGGTTTTGGGTTGTTGAATATTACAGAGAGTCCATAAAGAGCCAAATTCTTGAAGAAGGTACTTCGATTCTCCATTTCCTTCTTGTTTTGGGTGGATTGAAGCAAGTGGCTTTAGGAGTTGATTGAATTTATGGAGGGACTGCAGAGGTAGGAATTGTGGGTCTAGAAGAGTCTAATTCCTTTGCTCTAATGCAAGTTCATGTCTAGGGTTTAGGGTAATGCTTTTGTGTGGCTTTAGTCCTCTCTTTGCAGCACAATCTTGTCACATATTCTTGGGATTGTTCATTCATATGAAGTATGAGAAAAGACATATGCATATTTTCGTGTGCTAGACAACGTCATAGAGGACAATTTGGTCGTGGTGGAAAGGGATGTTCTGGTTGTGGTTCTATGCAAATACATTTTGTTAGTTTTAATAAGGCACACCATTATGTCAACACTGTTAATTTTGTTAGAGGTTGTTTGGATTGAAATGTCATGTGAGAAAAAAGGTGGCTGGCATAGAGGATGGGCATATAAGCACCAAAAATTATCTAAGGGACACTTTTCAAAGAACTTCTCTTATTGTATTCATTTTACATCATAAGAAGATATTCATTCCTATAAGCTAAATTTATTGTTGGAGATCCCACGTCAACTAGAAATAAGAATATTTCATAATATATAAATGGGTGCAAATCTCATCTTATAAGTCGATTTTAGGCTTAAAGTTTACTTCTTAATATGGTATAAGAGCCATTTGGAGTTTATTCTAGCAGCAAGAATTTGTTAGGCTTATCAGGTCACCCGCTATCGATAGTCCCATGCACGAGTTGGCAAGTCTCGACGTGAGAGGGTGTGTTAGAGATCCCATATCAACTAGAGATAAGAACATTTTATAATATATAAATGAGTGTAAATTTCATTTTATAAGCCGGTTTTATAAGGTTGAGTTAGACTTAAAATCCACTTCTTAATATGAAGTCTATCTTAGTGAGGTTTTTTGGACTTATCAGGCCGCCCACTATTGGACCACTCATAAATATAATCTCACGCATGAGTTAGAGGGTCTCGGTGTGAGGGGTGTGTGTTGGAGATTCAACATCAACTAGAGATAAAGATTGGTGGTGGAAAGATCTCTATAAAGTGTGCAAGGAGGGAGGAGGAAAATGATGGTTTCAAGAAGAACTAAGCTGGAAACTAGGGTGTGGAGACAAAGTTAAGTTTTGGTTGGAGGTGTGGGTTGGGAGCTCTGATCTCAAATCCTTGCTTCCTAGACTGTTCTCCCTATCCTTAAACCAGGGGCAAATAGTGGGTGAAGTTGGCGTGTGGATTAATTCGGATTGGAGATGGAGGCTGACATGGAGGTGTGCCAGATTTGAGTGAGAATCATCACTGGAAGCAGACCTCTTTACACTTCTATCGGGGGCCCTATTGAGAAGGAATGATGTGGATGTGCAGGTGTGGGGGAAGGAAGAACCATGCCTTTTTTCTGTGAATTCTGCTTATGAGTGCCTCACCAAGCAGTCTTGTGGAACCCAATCTGATGTGTTTAATTTCCTTTGGAAGATTAAGGCATTCCCAAATGTGATCGTGACAGCTTGGAGAGTGCTGCTGGATAGAATGCAAACAAGGGTGAGTTTGAGTAGGAGAGGGGCGATGATGGAATCTACGTTATGTGCAATGTGTCAGCTTAAGGATGAGTCTTGTCAACATATCTTCTTGGAGTGTAAATATGCACATTGGGTATGGTCCTTGTGCTTCAAATGGATAGGTATCTCTTTTGTTCAACATAATGATTTAAATCTGCACTTTATGAGTTTTTATCTGAGCAATGCTAGTAAGAAGCAAAACCTGGTATGGAAAGGTGTTTGGGCATCTGTTATTAGGTGTATCTGGGACCAAAGGAACCTGATTGTATTAAAAAAAGGGCTAGTAGATGCGGAGGAGGTGTTTCAGAAGGCTCAACTCAAATCCTGGCTTTGGATGAAGCACAAGGTGCATTCCTTTTCTTATTCTTTCGTAGACTGGATTCTTAATCCAATGCTTTGCATTAGAAGTTATAATTAGGACTCCTAGATGTCAAGAATTTTAAGACTACGGCCTATACTGGATTTATAGTTGGTTGGAGGTGTTGGTGGGTTTGTCACGGCCTGCAGCTGGTGCAAGATTTGAAAGGACATATGTGCTTGTATGTCAGGGAGTCAAAAGGAATGTTAAGGACATGATGGAGGATTATGTTTTGATGTGTCTTATAATAAGACCAATAGAGGCAGGGTGTTTTTGATGGTTTTGTAGCTGCAGTTTGCAGTGCTTATAGCATTCCAATACGAGCACGATGCTAGCTGGAATAGGATGTCTAGCTTATGCAGCAAACATTATCTATCTATTGCTTCTGGGGTGTTTGTTCATCTCTTTTTTCTTGGAGATTCTTAATGTGGTTTGGTTTATGTAAAAGGGTTGAGATACCCCTTTTGTATCCCTCTTAATTTAATTTCATTCTTTGCTGATAAAAAAAAAAAGCTAGAGATAAAGATATTTCATAGTATATAAGTGGGTGTAAACTCCACCTTATAAGTCGGTTTTGTAAGATTGAGATATTCTTTAAGTTCACTTTTTAATATTTATCATAATAGGATTAAAAATATTTAATTTGATTATCAACAAAGTGAAATAGTTGAAAGGGTGAAGATTTTTATGTGTAAGCTGTATGCCGAGTCTTCAACTAATAAACTCTGTTAATAGAGTAGATGTTACTGAAATTACAATGAAATGACAACAAAAATGTACATATTGTTTTGTATCTAATAAGGCTTTCTTTCTTATTCTGAAAGATCTTATTAAAGTGTTTTTCTAGTTTGTTTTCTACATCTTCGCTTGGTTTATAAATGCTATTAACAACCTATATAATCTTATTGTCATAGCCTACGAGGGAAGCAGGTATCTGAGGTTTCACAAGAGCTTGTTGGTAATGTACAACATGTTTTGGTTGTTTGTAGTCCTACACGATCCAACAATAAGGTAATTTTTTTTTTGTCATCCAGAAACCAGTGGTGGTAGCTTTTTGTTCGTTCCATCAAGGTTTGAATTTCTACTAATAGCAATAATTAAATGATTGGTTGTAGGTTGTCGAGGACACAAATGCACTAATTATACGTTGTGAATCTAAGGAGTCAATGAAAACCTGGCATAGTCGCTTACAAGGGGCTATTTATTATGCATCAGTTTGTTTTCTCCTTCCCTTTCTCTTGGTGTGTGTTTGTACGTGAATGTTGTGAATGGTTTTATACTTTTTCATAATTCTGATGTAATTTTGACGAATGGCATATGTATGTTTATGGTCTTGAAACATCATTTGCCCTTATCAATTTCTCTCAGTTTAGGAATTCGATATTGTTGGAGATCCCACATCGACTAGATTTGAGGACATTTCATATAAGTGGGTGCAAACCTCACCTTATAAGCCGGTTTTATGAGGTTGAGTTAGTCTTAAAGTCGACTGCTTAATATGGTATCAGAGCTATTTCGAGTTTATCCTAGCGAGTGTTTGGTGGGCTTATCAAGCCACCCACTATCGGGTCGGACCACCCATAATATGTTGTTCCACGCACGAGCTATCACTCTCGGCATGAGGGGGGTGTGTTGGAAATCCCACATCGACTAGAGATGAAGACATTTCATTGTATATAAATGGGTGCAAACCTCACTTATAAGCCGGTTTTATGAGGTTGAAGTCTACTTAATAAATATGGTAAATTTGTTTATTTAAGTTGCCCTAGCTTACTACCCTATAAGGAAAATAGAAGCTGTGTTAGAAATAGAAGAAAACAAAATTGATTTATTGACTGAGTCCATCTTTAATATGAGTTTTCTAGAAAAGTCTCAATTGTTACCAAAGAAATTGAGAAGGGGTCAAAAGATGATATTTGTGGGATCTTGTCCGGACTTAAGTGGACTTAAGTAGAAGAGGAGCCCAACCCAAAAAACTAGTCCATTGTGTGGGAAATCATCAAAGGTCATATACCACATTAAGGAACTCATCCTACTTAATGTAGAGCTCCTAATATTGTCACCCTCTTTTTGAGGACCATATCTATGGTGCCCAACTCTGAGTAGAAGCACTAGCAAGAACTAATTGTTCGGATTTAAGTACAAAAAGAGAGTCAGACCCAAGATACTAGTTCATTAGATGGAACAACCTCAAGTTTTAAGCACCTATCTAGTATACATAATATATGCAATTGCAATAACACAAATACTAAAAGATTACCTTTAGACACTTTAGATGCGTTATTAAATACAAGTTTTTAAATATTAAACTAGAAAGAAACCATTTATTGATTGTAAAGTGAATATTAAACTAGAAAGAAACCATTTATTGATTGTAAAGTGAATGAACATACAAAGAGAAATATCTCTAATAATAACATAGGAAGGGAAGAACGTCAACCAATCCACAAAAAGAGAAGCTAATTAAATGAAAAAACCCTCGCAGGTCGTGTAAGATGAGTAGTTAGGTTTTGATGGTATGTGCCTAGCGGAATAAGTCTTGAAGTAAATGGGCTTTGGTTTTTTCTTGAATTTCTTTTATGGAGCTTGATTTTAACCTGCAAAAACCAATGCATAGAATACCTACGCTCCCAAGTTTCTCATGATTTAGCTTGGAGATTTTTTGCAATTGAGGAGAAATTCAATTCTGCTTGTGATCTAACTCATGGGGCTATAAAATTGCAGAATTGGACAATTTCATTCCCAATTGTGACTACATTACCTCATCTATTTAGAGGCAACACACCTTAATTTTTTCTTGTAACTGTCTCGACCTATTGAACTAACTTACTAACTGAACTAAATGGCTAGGGCCTTAAACGTATCCATTAGAAAAACATTGTGTTTACTTCTTAGTAATTTTTGGGAAGTTCCACATCACTTGCCCCAAGTTGGTACTTATATTTTTGTTGGGCAACTTCGCTTGATGCCAATTAGTTTTAAGATAAAATCTATCAGAGCCTAGAGCCTATAGCTCATTATAGTAATAGACTTGCTTGGTTTGATAGGCATATGTGGAGAGTGTCGGGAATTCCCAAATCAGTTGGCTCAAGTCTTAGTGCGGCTTATATATTTGTTGGGCAACTTCGCTTAGTGCCAATTGGCTTTAAGATGAAATCTGATTATAATCCTCACTTGAACCATGTAAGATAAACAAAAAATTATTTGACTGATATCATTCACACCAATCACATTGTCATCATCTCTGTTTGTAATAATCAAATCCTTTAAAAGAACTAAATAAAAATACTTTGAAATGAATAAGAAGATTCTAATGGTAATTTTTTCAAATGGAGATATTTTGAATACTTTATGTTAATAATATGCCATTTACAACACTACCCCCTCAAGTTGGTAAATGAATATCAATCATTCTCAACTTGACTACAAGATCTTGGAATCTGAGGAAGCCCATGGGTGAAATTGTCTTCTTTAACCAACTAACATGGGTGAAATTGTCTTCTTTAACCAACTAACATCAATGACCGTGGCAAACAATGGTGGTTGCAGCTGTTAATGTGGCAGTGGAAAAGTGGCTCCAAGATCGGTAGGGTAGGTCTGATACTAACTTGAACTATGTGAAGAAAATAAAAAATTATTTTATTTACAACAATCACTTTTTACTTTCTCATCATCTCTATTTTGAATAATCAAATCCTCTAATATGATGAAATAAAAATATGTTGAAATGCATAGGAAGATTCTGTAGATATTTTTTCCTAATTACTATGGAGATATTGAGAATATTTTTATCCTTTGCTATTTACAACATCCTTAATTTATTTACTAATTAGTTTTTGGTTACTATGTGAAGTTTTTATTTTCTTAGATAAAAGATTTTGTAATTTTAAGTGGGCATTTGGTGACTGATTAATTAAGGGAAGTAGTTGTTTTCCCCCATAACTCTTTGGAAAATACAAAAGGAAAAGGACTTATTTCTCCAATATAAACAAATTCACAACCATTGTTGAATTAGTGTATCCAGTGTCATAGTTCTAACGTGTTTGAATTTTAAAAGTTGATATTTCACTTTTCTGTGCAGAATACAGCTCCAATTTCTGGTCTATCTGAAACCTCATCAGACCATGAGGATACTGAATCAGAACATGATATTGATGTAGGAATTGCTGAAAGATTGTTTGTAACCGGTGTTCTCGATGAATTAAAGATTTGCTTCAGTTATAGTTATCAGGTGGGCCTTTTGGCTTTTGTTGTATTAGTTTAAAATTGGAATTTCCACATGAACTAAAAATGTGTGTTGGTGTAGTCTGATCAGAGCATAACGAAGGTTCTTTTAAATGAAGAAAGACGATTATTTGAATTTCGGGCAATAGGCGGGCAGGTAAATAGCTGCTTTGTTGTTTTCTTAGCTGGATGGATGCTTTGATCTTCCCTTTTGAGGCATTTATATTTAAACAGGTGGAGGTTTCGATCAGAGACAATAACATTTATGTTGGAACTATCTTGAAATCTTTGGAAATAGAAGATTTAGTTTGCTGTAGTCAACTATTGTCCCAGCCTTGTTTTTTGGCAAGATCTTATATTGGGACTGCAGATGAAAATTCATTACTCTATAGTAACATGAGAAAATATGTTGAAAGTGGTGTATTGATCTCTACTGAAACTGATGATAAGTTTTATGAGGCACCCGAGACTTTAGCAGACAGTGTTGATTATTCTACGCAGTCTCCTGAAGGTACATCAGAATACCAGTCTAGTTCTGCCAGTGACATGCAATTTAATTATTCATCTCTGAAACCCCCAAAGTTTAGTCGTATTACCGGACTTCTACCTAGTGACTCTCCTTGTAGTAGGAAGGAGCTTGAACTCAATGACACATTGGAGAGTTTTGTTAAAGCTCAAATAATTATCTATGACCAGAACTCTTCTCAGTATAAGAATATAGACAAGCAGGTGGGTGTTGTTGGGTTTTAACAAATGGCCTTTAATTTAAATGATTTTTATCACTAAATATTTTATTTTTCATTTCAGGTGATAGTTACTCTAGCTACCTTGACATTTTTTTGTCGAAGACCAACAATCCTAGCCATTATGGAATTTATTAATTCTATTAATATTGAGGATAAGAACCTTGCAACTTCTAGAGATAGCTCTTCAACAGCCAGAATGAAAAATGATGTTGCAAGAGATGTGGATGATCGACAATCTACTGCTGTTGAGGATCATGCTGTTAAGGGTTTGTTTGGAAAAGGTAAATCCAGAGTTATGTTCAATCTGACATTAAAAATGGCACAGGCTCAAATCCTTTTGATGAAGGAAGATGAAACCAAGCTTGCTTGTTTGTTTCAAGAGAGTTTGCTTACAGACATCAAGGTGTTCCCTTCCTCCTTTAGTATTAAAGCAGCATTGGGGAATCTAAAAATTAGTGATAATAGCCTACCTAGCAGTCATTTATATTACTGGGCATGCGATATGAGAAATCCTGGGGGCAGATCTTTTGTGGAGGTACTTCTTTGTCCTAGCTTTCAATGTTTCATTTTAAAATGTGATCCAAGTATTTCATGTTGTTATTTATTTTAATGTACTTCCTTTGGTTAAACCGGAATGCTCAGATTTCTAAAGGAAGTTTTTTTCCTATTCTTAATCTGTTAGATTGTTCACTTGTTCTTTCTTTGGGGTTCACCTCATGGATGATTCTGGAATCTTTTTCGCTTTATTCTTGGAATCATGATTCTCACTACTATTCAGGTTCTCTCAGTTTGGAATATATTTTGAGCTCCTTGGGAACACTTATGTTGTTCAACCTTTGATTAATTTTTTTTAAATGGATTTGCAAAATTTATTCAGCATTTTCTAGTATTTGACTGACAGGATTGGAGTTTTGATCTTTCATTGAGGTTATGGGGTAGGGTTATATGCGCTCGACCTTTCTGGTGATTTTGTGTAGTCCTTTTAACATGTTTTCCATTTTGATAATCAAATGCATTGGCCAGCTTGGTTGTAATTTTAGGCCTTCGAGGCTCATTTTTTATACTTTCTATGTTTAGGTGGATATCGTATCCTCTTGTGTTGTAATATAACCTTTTTGATAATTTTCATACTTTATCTCATTTTGTTTTCTTCAAACAATCTTTGTTTGCCTACAAAAGGTGTTAAATTGATTATCAGTATTTTGTTGATTTGCTCCATATTTCTATTAGATTTGGTGTTACTTGGCAAGACTAATTTAAGTATTTAGTTAGCAAATTTACACATGACTCATTCAGTTTTGTTTTTATTTATTAAAGGAAAAGAAAGAATAAAGTAAATTCCTTGTGTATATTGAACACATAGGGTTATGTTTATATAGGAAAAGAAACATATGGGCTAAGCCCATTACATAAATATGAAATATCTAATAATATCTAATTAAATCTAATAATATTTAACACTCCCCTCAAGCTGCTGCATATAGATCATATGTACCTAACTTGTTACAAATGTAATCAATCCTAGTAAAAATATCTGCTAATTGATTATTTGAATTAACAAACTTAGTCTTGATATCTCCCGGTATAATCTTTTCTCAAATGAAATGACAATCAATCTCAATATGTTTGGTCTTTTCATGAAAAACTAGATTTGAGCTAAATGAAGAACAATCTGATTATCACATATAAGTGTCATTTGAGTAACCTCTCCAAATTGCAAAGTAATTGTTTAAGCCAAATAAGCTCACAAGTAGCCGAGGCCATAGCTTTATATTCTGCTTCTGCACTAGATCTCACCACAACACTTTGTTTCTGGCTCTTCCAAGAGATTAAGTTATTACCAATGGAGTCACAATAACCAGAAGTTGATCTTCTATCAGATAGAGATCCTGCCCAATCAGCATCTGAATAACAAACGACTTTAGTATGGTTATTATGACCATATAACAAACCTTTTCTAGGAGAGTTTTTAATGTACTTTAGTAAATGAATGACTGCATTCCAATGATCTTCAAATGGAGAATTAAGAAATTGACTCACTACACCAACTGCAAAGGAAATATTAGGACGAGTAACAGTGAGATAGTTCAATTTTCCAACTAATCTCCTGTACTTCTTAGGATCTGAGAGAGGCTCCCCTAATTGAGTAGAAGCTTGACATTGGGATCCATGGGAGTATCAACAGATTTCGAATTCATCAACCCAATTTCCTCCAAAATATCAAATGCGTATTTTCTTTGAGAGATGACAATACCAGTATTGGATTGTGCTACCTCAATCCCCAAGAAATATCTTAGTTTGCCAAGATTTTTGGTCTGAAAGTTTTGACAAAGGTGTTGTTTTACTTGTGAGATGTCATTGTGATCACTGCTTGTAAGAACAATGTGATCAACATATACTACAAGATAGAAACACCCAACACTCGAGTGGCAATAAAAAATTGAATAATCTATTTCACTGGGAGTCATACCAAACTGTTGAACAACATTGCTAAATTTTTCAAACCAAACCCTAGGAGACTGCTTGAGGCCATATAAGAATTTTTGAAGACGACATACCAATCCAGAAGACTCCCCCTGAGCAACAAAATCGGGAAGTTGCTCCATATTAATATCTTTCTGCAAATCCCCATTTAGAAAAGCATTTTTGACATCCAGTTGAAAAAGAGGCCATTGTTGAAGAGCAGCCATAGCTATGAATAAGCAAACAAAAACCATCTTTGCCACTGGAGAAAAAATATCACCATAGTCTAAACCAAAAATTTGGATATAACCCTTAACCACAAGTCGAGCTTTGAGACGATCAATAGTACCATAAGGACCAACTTTGATAGCAAGAATCCAGCTTAATAGTCTATGGTAACTCAAAGCAGTATAATGTGGAGAGGGATTATGGGTAAAACGTAGACCTTTATGGATAGCAAAAGGAAGATCAGGTTCAACTGTTGGAGTTGGAGGGGGATGAGGTGTTAGCACCAGAAGAGAGTCAGATGATAAGCGATGAGACGTTTGATGACGACTATACACCTGAAGAGTTGGTGGTGGTGGTGAATCGTTAGGTGCACTAGGCACAACAAGAGCAATAGATGAAGACATAGAAAGAGAAGGACAAGACTTAAAGTAAAGTGAAGATTCACTTAAGGCGACATTTACTGAAAAAGGCGAGAAACATTTATATCCTTTTTGTGATCTAGTGAATCCTTAAAAGACACATTTGTGTGACTTAGGAGATAATTTATGGACCCAAACTTTGGGAGGTAAAGAGTGGAGAGGGTCATGTGAAAATAAAATAAAATGAGAAATTTTGTCATCTAAAACTGAAGGTGGCATGCGATTAATGAGATAACATGCACTAAGAACATCATCACCCCAAAAACGCTAAGGAACATCACCATGGATTAAAATAGTACGAGTTGTTTCAACAAGATTTCTATTCTTGCGCTCAGTTATCCCATTTTGTTGAGGTGTATAAGCACACGAAGTTTGATGAAGAATACCATGAGAAGTCATAAAATTTTTAGAAGAATGAGAAAGATACTCATGTCCATTATCACTACACAATTTTAATGGAAATTTCAAATTGATTTTTAATTTCATTGTAAAATATTTGAAATATAGAAAACAACTCAGAACAGTTTTTCATTAAAAATACCAAATTACATCTTAAATAATTATCTATAAAAGTAACAAAATACTAAAATCCTAAATTAGACTTAATACAACTTGGTCCCCAAATGTTAGAGTGAACTAAGGCAAAAGGAGATGAAGTACGTTGTGAGACACTACTAGGAAAAGAATTACAAATGTGCTTCCCTAACTGACACGATAAAGTAGACACATTAGACAAACTTGGAACAAGTTGTTGCATCTTGGCAATACTAGGATGACCCAACCGAGCGTGAATGAGAGATGGAGAATCCATAATCGCGCCAACATGTGTAAAGATCTGCAGTTGATAAAGTCCATGAGACTCACATCGGTGCTTGAACTCCAGTCCTGTAAAGAAACAGAATCTTTGGTAAAAGAAATAACACAATTAAAGGAACAAGTGAGACGACTAATGGATAATAAGTTAAATGGAAACCCAGGAACAAGGAATATTATCAATAGATAAAGAAGGAAAAAGATTAATAGTACCAACACCATGTGATGGTACCTTATATCCATTGGCCATGGTAATTGAAGGTAAATATCCTGTAATAGATAGGGAAGAGAAAAAGGATTTATTACCAATGTGATATGTGGCACCTGAATCTAGAACCCAAGGGCCAAGGATAGTGGAGTGAGTGAGGCCAACAAAAGATGTACCTGAATGTGCAACAAAAGTCGTGGAACTAGGGTTCTGACAATCCTTATACCATTTAAGAAATTCAAAATAGCAGGTTGGCCTGGGGTATCAATTGAAGTATGGTCCACAGTAGAAGGTTGCATAGGGGTAGTTTGAGCCACCGCAACAGATTTAGGAGGACGACCATATAAGACATAACATTTGAAAATTTTGTGGCCAAGTTTGCCACAATGGTCACACTTGTGACGCCCTTTACCCAGCTTGTGAGAGCGAGTACGATCATTATGCTAAGAGACTAAAGCAGAAGAGTCATCAACATGAGACGTGATATCAGTGGTGTGTTTACCTGGCACACGTAGAAGGGTAGAACAAGTGGAAGTAAAATTGGACACGATAGGAGATCCCAAAATTTGATCACAAACATGAGAATAATCATCAGGAAGGCCATGCAAACCCAAAAACATGAAGAACTTGGATCTTTGTTCTAGTTCTTGAGAAGAAGTGGGGGCAAGAGGTAATAACTCATTAATATCATTAAGAAGAGCATGAAGTTTACCCAGATATTCCGCTAGTGTACCATTAAGATGTTGGGTGCAACAACTGTGAGAAGATTTTGACACACCATAAAGACATTGAGTATCATTGGTGTATATTAATGTTGCTTGTTCCCAAACTTCTGAACATGTTACGAAAAAATTGTTTTAAAGATGAGTGAATGGTAGTTTTGATAACAATGCATAATTGAACATCAATTTTGAACCTATGGGAAACCTCATTTTCAGCAACATTAGGATGGACATGATGATCAACGACTCTTGAGCCATAATTTAATATCTGATGCACAAGTGTCATAATTGGTTCCATCCAATTTGTCAATGGAGAGATGAACATTGACATAATTAGTATAAATAGACGGATCCGGCATAAGGACAGCTGAAGAAACCACAGTTGCAGCGGCAGCAGAAGAAGCCACAGTTGCAGCAGAAGAAGCCATAAAGGATAAGGACAAATCCAGTCACCGGTCAATTGGCGGAAACAACAAAGATGAAAGCTCCGACAGCGATTCCGGCAGTGGCTCCGGCGAGATTCCAGCAACGGCTCGGCGAGGCGGTGTGGCGGTGGCTGAAAAATTCCAGGGAAAAGTGGGTTCACCAATAAAAATTGAATCCTAACCCTATGCTTTAGATACCATATTAAAGAAAAAGGAAGAATAGGGTAAATCTCTTGTGTAATATATAAGGTTATGTTTATATAAAAAAAGAAATATATGGACTACCATTATATAAATATGAAATATCTAATAATAATATAATAATATTTAATTATATCTAACATTATTAATAAACATAAAAGAGAAAAAAATGATAAACCTTTACTTTATAACTTTCAGTGTTTAGTTTTGCTATAGTGAGCTTACTGTTGATTTCTTATTGACCATGTAGTTGGAATTTACATCATTTAGCAATGATGATGAAGACTATGAAGGTTATGATTTCAGTCTTTTTGGAGAGCTTTCAGAAGTGCGCATTGTGTATCTAAATCGATTCTTGCAGGAGGTATTTACCAATTGGGTCAGCTTTGTGAATTTTATTATAAAGGTTTCTTGAGTCTGAAATGCATGCAGGTTGTTGGCTACTTAATGGGTCTAGTTCCAGAAGGCCCAAAGAGTGTCGTCAAAGTAACAGATCAAGCAACAAATTCAGAGAAATGGTTTTCAGCTAGCGAAATTGAAGGATCGCCTGCTGTGAAGTTTGATCTTTCTCTCAAGAAGCCTATAATATTAATGCCACAAAGGACAGATAGCCTTGAGTAAGCTGAAGAATTTAGTTTTCCTTTTCACTTATAACTTCTCTGAATATCGATTTCACATTTGTTTTTACATCAGACACACTGTGTTGTATAGTTGTTGTTAATGGGACACTTAATCTAACAGCGTCCGCTGTTAAGTAATGGATCAAGTGTGGTTTTCCTTCCTTATATATCAGTTATTGATATTTCTTTGATGCAGTTTTTTGAAGCTTGACATTGTCCATATAACTGTGAAGAACACATTTCAGTGGATTGGTGGAAGTAAAAGTGAAATTAATGCAGTACACTTGGAAACTTTGACTGTCCAGGTGAGATTGGTTGCTCATAATATGATTAATTTTCAGGTTATAGAGTATTAGGATATATCAGAATAAAGAATATAAAAGATGTTCTTTTCTCTGCATGTATATTTTTGTTCCACTAGCACAATATTCTCCTTTAGTTTGTTATTTTTAACTGTCCCTTTTCACTGAGTCTATTTTGGTTTTTTTGGTCATTTTTGCTTTCATGGGTAGTTACTATAATACTCCCTTTGTATTTATCTATACACTTGATAAAAATAATAAAATATTACATCCTTTAATATTTTCTTTATGATGGTAGCTAGAGCCTTCCATCCTCGTGTGCATGGCTACCGCTAATACCATCACATCCATACCTTATCCCTTTCCCACTTCCCTTATTAAAAAACATGATGCCGCCAACTAATTTATGTGGCGTCAACAAGTTGAGCATGTTACTAAATCATATAGACCTAAGGTATTCGTTGCTAATCCTACTATTGCTCTGTGATATCTCTATGATCAAGATTGTGATGTTGATCATCTCTATGATGGAGGTCGTGATGTTGATCATCTCGATGATCGAGATCGTGATGTTGATCATCTCGATGATCGAGATCGTGATGTTGATTGGGTGAATCTTGCATATGAACCTTGGGAACTTTAGCATCAAATGCTTTTTACATGGTTATAATCAACATTATTGAATTCAATTCTCTCTTGTGTTATTAGTCCAACACACACTCTTTTCAGATTTGGGACACAATTCAAAAGTACTCAAGCTATCACACCTAACTCTATGCTTGCCAACACATCTTCTCAAGATGGTGTGAATTCTACATGGATTCCTAATTATGGTGCTTCTTTTCATGTTATTAGGGAGTCATAAATTATACATCAACTTGGTCAAGCTAGAGTTGTTGTTCATAGAGTTATTATTAACCCAAATCTTTTTGTTCAATTGTAAAAACGAAAAACTATGAGTTGAGCTTGAGTTCATAGAGAGAGAAACTTCAAGCTTTCAAGCTATAATCTCTGTTCATAGTGAATTTTGTCGTGGAAGTAGATTGAAGTTCTGAAGTTCGTTAACATTTCCACATTATTTTGTGTGATTCTTTCTTGCTCTTAGTTTACCTTCTACCATTATCATTTGTGGATTCTCTTTGCTATCGGATTGTCGTTTGAGTGGTACATGCTTTTGCAGTGAGTTTGTTAGACCTATTCTACAAAAAATTAGTGTGGTGAGCAAGGTTATCAAACTCGAGAGTCTCTGTAAATTTGACTGATAAAGTCATAAGAGTTTACTTCATATGAAAAAAATATTTCAATGATATAATTAATATCCTTCTTATCATTTTTCTTCTATTTGGCTTGACATTAATGAATATTATGATATTGTTTTAGATAATACTTTCTGGACTGTTGGAAGGGGTGATCAAGTTAATTTATGAAATGATTATAGTGTTCTTCTAAATGTCATTTATTATTGGGTGCTTTGGAAGAGTTAGTCTTACCTTTATTGTTGCTAATGGTTGGAACGACTCTTGGTATTTATTAAAATAAAGGAAGGAGAAAAACATAGGGTTATCTCTATATAGAGAAATATGGGCTAAGCCCATTACATAGAAATATCTAACAATAATGATATCTTATAATATCTAACATTCCCCTTCAAGCTAGTGCATATAGATTGTATGTACTTAACTTGTTACAAATAAAATCAATCCTAGGTCCTCGTAAGGATTTACTAAAAATATCTACCAATTGATCATTTGAATTAACAAACTCAGTCTTGATATCTTCTGATACAATCTTTTCTCGAATAAATGACAATTAATCTCAATATGTTTGGTCATTTCATGAAAAACTGGATTTTGCTTCTGCAATTGATCTCGCCACAACACTTTGTTTCTTGCTCTTCCAGGAAATCAAGTTATTACCAATATCATCAACATATATTACGAGATAAATACACTCAACACTCGAGTGACAGTAAAAAACTAAATGATCTGCTTCACTGCGAGTCATACCAAACTGTTGAACAACATTGCTAAATTTTGCAAACCAAGCCTTAGAAAACTGCTTGAGACCATATAAGGACTTGCGAAGGCGACATACCAATTCAGAAGGCGACATACCAATTCAGAAGACCCCCTTAAGCAACAAAGCTGGAGGTTGCTCAATACAAATTTCTTATACCCATTAGGAAAGACATTATCCACTCGATAAAGAGGCCATTTTTGAAGTGAAGCCATGGCTATGAGTAAACGAACAAAAGCCATCTTTGCCTCTGGAGAAAAAGTATCATTATAAAAATTTGGGTATAATCCTTGGCCACAAGACGAACTTTGAGACGATCAATAGTACCACAAGCACTAACTTTGATAGCAAAAATCCACCAGCAACCAACAACAGATTTCCCAAAAGATAGAAGAATGAGTTCCCAAGTTCTATTATTGTGAAGTGCACTCATTTCATCAAGCATGACCTAATGCCAACCATGATAGGTTAAGACATCACCTATAGATACAATAAAAACAGATGAAAGATAGGTATAAAAAGATTGAGATAGTCTATGGTAACTCAAATTAATATAAGGTGGAGAGGTATAAAAAGATTGAGATAGTCTATGGTAACTCAAATTAATATAAGGTGGAGAGGGATTACGGGTAAAATGTATATCTATACGGATGGCAATGAGAAGATTAGGTTAAACTGTTGGAGTCGGAGAGGGTGAAAGGTGTTGGCACTGAAAGAGAGTCATTTGATGGACGAAACTCACTTGAAGAGTTGGTGGAGGTGGTGAATCTTTAGGTGCACTAGGCACAACGAGAGGATTGCAAACAACAAGAATAGTAACTTGATTAGATGGAGATACAAAACGAGGAGAAGACTTAAAATAAAGGGACGACTCATTGAAAGAGACATCTACTGAAATAAAATAGCGGTTAAGAAAAGGTGAAAAACATTTATATCCTTTTTTATGATAAAGTGAAATTTAAAAGAGAAACATTTATATCCTTTTTTATGATAAAGTGAACTTTAAAAAGACTCATTTGTGTGAACTAGGAGATAATTTATTGAGACCAAGACTATAATTATGAACAAAGCATGTGGACCCAAGAACTTTGGGAGGTAAGGGGGTGGAGAGGGTCATAAGGAAATAAAATAGAATGGAAAGTTTTGTTATCTAAAATTGAAGATGACATGCGATTAATGAGATAACACGCACTAAGAACAACCTCCCACCAAAAACACGAGGAACCTATGTATCAAGTTGTGTAGTGATGCCTAACATGGAAGCTTCTATTTAAAAAAACAACTCAGAACAATTTTTTATTAAAAACACCCAAGTAGATCTTGAATAATTATCAATAAAAGTAACAAAATACTAAAATCTTATATTAGACTTAATACGACAATGTCCCAAATGTTAAGAGTGAACTAAAGGAAAAAGGGATGAAGCACGTTGTGAGACATTACTAGGAAAAGAACTATGAATGTGTGTCCCTAACTGACATGACTCACACGTTAAACTTGATAAATTAGACAAACTTGGAACAAGCTCCTGCATTTTAGCAAGACTAGGATGACCTAATAAAATATGAATGAGAGATAGAGATTCCATAATCCTACCAACATGTGTAGAGATTTTTAAAGCTCATGAGATTCACATCCGATGCCAATTAGAACTCCGGCCTTGTAAATAAACAAATCGACTAATGGATAATAAGTTAAATGGAGACTTAGATAAAGAAGGAATAAAAGTAATGGTACCAACACCATGCAATGAAACCCTAGATCCATTGGCAATGGTAATTAAAGGTAAATAACTCGTAGTAGACAAGGAAGAGGAAAAAGATTTATTACCAATAATGTGAACTATGGCACTTGAGTCTAAAACTCAAGGGCCGCCATGGAAGTTGAGTGAGTGAGTCCGGCAAAAGATGTAATTGTGAGTGCAACAGAAGGAGTAAAACTATTTATTGAAAATAACATGTTGTCCTAATCTATCAGATGAAAGAGGACCCACAATAGATGTTTGGAGGGAGAAATTTGGACAAGAGGCATAGTGACAGCGGAAGAAACCTT
This sequence comes from Phaseolus vulgaris, assembly GCF_000499845.2. Taxonomy (NCBI): domain Eukaryota; kingdom Viridiplantae; phylum Streptophyta; class Magnoliopsida; order Fabales; family Fabaceae; genus Phaseolus; species Phaseolus vulgaris. The sequence continues at coordinate 345,437 of NC_023758.2, read as the reverse complement.
AGATGTCAAGGGGGGATCCAGTCGCCAGCCATAGCTGAAATAACTTGGATTCAAGCACTGCTGCAGGAACTTCATGTTCCCTTTTCTACTCATCTTAGTATGTGACAATCAAAGTGCAGTGGTTACTCACAACCCTATTTTCATAGTCCCACTAAAAGCACGGAAGTTGATGTCGTTTTTGTTTGTCACAAAGTTCTCTCCAAACAATTTCAAATATATTATATTGCATTCTTGGATCAATGGGTAGATTTGCTGACAAAGCTTCTTTCTCCAACCAGATTTGTTTTGATCAAAGACGAAACTCAATGCGATAGACATTTCTCATGAACCTACACCTTAGCTTTGTGGACGATATTAGTACACATTAGAATAAAGAATATAAAAGATATTCTTTTCTCTCTGAATCTTTCTGTTACACTAGAAGAATATTCCTCTTTAGTTTGTTATTTCCAACTGTCCCTTTTTGGTCTTTGTGTCATTTTACTTTCAAGGGTAGCTACTACTGTAAATGCTCTCTTTGTATTCAACTTTACGCATGACATAAATAATAAATTCTTACATCCTTTTATCTTTTATCTAAGATAGAAACTTGGTTAGAAAGGATCTTCAAGTGTTCCTTGGCTCCCTTGCTTATGTGGTCACTTCGATATTAAATTTATTTTGGGCTTATTGTGTCCTGCATTTTAAACCATTTTGTTTTAACATGATCGGGTTTAGGTTGAAGAAATCAATTTGAATGTTGGAACTGGATCAGACATAGGTGAAAGCATAATTCAGGATGTGAATGGGCTATCTGTGACTATTCACCGGTCGCTTCGAGACTTGTTAGGTCAATTTCCAAGTATTGAAGTCATAGTCAAGGTAATATATTTCTTTTTCTTGTGGAATGTTTTGTGAAAGTGGGATTGCCTTACTTAAAAATATTAGTGAGTATTTCAGTTATTTTTTGTTCTTAGTATACTTGTTTTTTATAGATTTATTTACTCATTTGGTCGATATACTTGCACAATCCTTACACTTTAGTCCCTACCTGTAACGTTTCTAATTTCAATGCATACACCTTTTAACCCATATTAGTTCCTGTTATCTAAAACTGTAGGAATTAAAACAGAAAAAGTATATGTGCATGGATTGAATGAGTTTAAAGTTATGTGTAGAGACTAAATTGAGTTAGAAATATATGTATAGGGACTAAAATGAGCTGTTTTTAAAGTCCCTATAGTTACACAATTTTTATGCTTTATTCCTTACAGTTAAAAGTTGTTAATATTAATCCATAATATACTTCTTAATTCTTTTTTTTTTGTCATTTTGAGTTTTACGGAGTAAAACAAATTAAAAAGTGTGTATGAACTGAGTTAAAAATTATAGTAGGGACAATATATATTTATGGGGACTAAAATTAGTTGTTTTTGAATATCAAGAATAAATGTAGGAACTGTGCAAGTATAGCCAAATAACTAATTAAACCTTATTTCTATTAGCTTGCTGTATTAAAATCTGTCTTGTATTGGATGTTGTGGTTCTACAGATTGAAGAGTTAAAGGCGGAAGTGTCAAATAAAGAATATGAAATTATTACTGAGTGTGCTGTTTCTAACATTTCTGAAGTTCCCGATATTCCTCCCCCGCTGAATCAATATTCCTCCTTGACATTAAATGATACCACAGGAGATATTGTCCCTGAGGTTACAAATAGTGTTGATTCAGGGACCACCAATGTTCAAGCCTCTGTTCTGCTGAAACTCTGTGTGTCCATTAATCTCGTTGAGTTGAGCTTATATACGGGGTTAACTAGAGATTCATCTCTAGCTACTGTACAGGTACTAATAGAATATATGTGTGTGTAGCTTACTGCTATGTTAAATAGTTGAGAAAAGAGAAAAGCTGTAAAGCTAATAGACTATAGTGTTTGTTTAGTAGCTTAATGAAATTATTTTCTTTATAATTATTACCCACACTATATAGTTAGTTATACATTTTCCTCTGTACATGACAGCCAGATTAAATTAGGATAAATTAGGATTGTTGAGATTGATCAATAAAGATTGGGTGAGTGGCTTAATTAATTAGGATAAAACACTTTTCTAGCAGAAACTTTAGGGACTTAATTTCTCTAAAACAAGATGGAGTTGACTAAGTTCAATAAAATAAAGAACTTTATTTTGCTTGGCTCAGTCTGTGGTTTTCCCTTGTGCAGGTCAGCAGTGCCTGGCTGCTGTATAAGTCCAGCTCATCAGGAAATGGATTCCTCTCTGCAACACTGCAAGGTTTCAGTGTGTTTGACAACCGTGAGGGAGTTGAACAGGAATTTCGATTAGCTATCGGAAAGCCTGACAATGTTGGAGCCAATCCTCTTCATAGTTCTTCATATAATCAAAACCAGGATTCAGTTGATAGTAGCTTAATTAAGGGAAATAATTTTAATCTAGTTCAGACAATGCTCATTGTTGATGTGAAATTTGGGCAGAATTCTACATTTGTTTCTTTGTGTGTCCAGAGGCCTCAGTTGCTTGTTGCACTAGATTTTCTTCTTGCTGTAGTCGAGTTTTTTGTTCCAACTGTCAGTAGTATGCTATCAGTTGAAGAAAGTAGGTCTGAAATGCTGGAAGCTATCATCATTGATCAACCTGTCTACAAGCAACCTTGTACTGAATTTTCCCTATCACCTCAAAAGCCTTTAATAGTTGATGATGATGGTTTTGATCATTTCATTTACGATGGTGATGGTGGAATATTATATCTAAAGGACAGGCAGGGTTTTAATCTCACAGCATCTAGCACAGAGGTTATAATATACATTGGAAATGGGAAGACGTTGCAGTTCAGAAATGTTGTTATTAAGGTCATAGTCTCAATTTATCAAATTTTTTGTCGATGGGCCGTACAGATTATATAAATTTGTGGTGCCCAATAAACTAATTACCTTGTTTTTATTTTTGCAGAGTGGACCGCATTTGGATTCCTGTGTATTTCTTGGATCAGGCAGTAGCTATTCAGCTTTAGCGGATGATCATGTGTACTTGGAAGAATTAGTTGAAAGCCCTCAGTCTAGTTCTTTGAGAGGAACTGTGGACGAAGTACTATGTCAGAATAATGCTGTTAATAACTCCACAGAACTGATCATCGAGCTTCAGGTTAAGTGTTGCTTCAGTTAACTACTCATGGATTTGTGTATGATTGATTCTAAATGAAATATGGGTTACTGTGATACAAGGACTCACTCTATGCAAGTCCTCTCCCACTTGAATGCTAAATAAGGACACAAATAATTGTTTTCCATTGTCAGCACAGGTTCCTCTCATCTAATCCCTTGAAGTACGCTGCTCACCTTCAAAGTGAGAAATGATAATTCAAAACAGACTAACTAAAGGCATAGGGCAAAGTAGGCTTACTTTAATTGTAGTTTCCTGGATTTGGAAGTGTGCTTTGTTGTTGCTGTTGCATGTGTTTTGCAATTTATTTTATCATCATGCCATAATTATATAAATATGTAATCAAAACTGTATTATGACAAGAAGTTGTGGTATGGTTTATACCGTTGTCGTGAATGTCTTTGCTTTATGCATGTCTTAAGATGTGATGAAATATTTCTATGCAGGCTATTGGCCCAGAGCTTACCTTTTATAACACCTCAAAAGATGTAGGAGAGTTATTAAACCTGTCTAATAAACTTCTGCTTGCACAGTTGGATGCATTTTGCAGGTGAGTTCCTCTTTTTGAAAATGGTATGCTTCCATTTTAACTAGTTTGGCACACTTCATTTGTTCCTAGTGCTATATATATAAAGTCAATCATGGGCCTTTACCTATAGATTAGTATATTAAGAGAGATGTTCATTTGGCACTATCGGAATGGTATGTAAATCTGCTTAGTAGACCAACCTTAATTATTAATAATGAAGTTAATGTTTGGCATAATGTTGGGTGGGCTTGTGCCTAGTTCATGTTTTAAGTCCAGAGAGAGTGTCTTAGAAAATTTGTAAGTAATAAAATGAATAAGAAAATGATGAAATGGTGAAGTCAAATGGATATAAGGACATTGCTATTATTTCAGATAGTCATCAATGACCAAGCCCTCAATCGTAGTTTTAGAAAATAGACTTTAAGTTTAACCGTTGGAAGAAATAGATGGAATGTATTTCTGATGTAATTTACAATTGTGATTACAATATCAATTTATAGACTGTTTATAACCTAATTAAGGAAGGAAATAATAGGTAATGAAAGCAAGAAATAATGGGTGATTAAAGTTGTACAAATCAAATCACTAACAAATTTGTCCTAATAAATAGAGAATAAAATCTGCACTTAATTACAGAATAATTCTCCTGATTATGCAACACTCCCTTCAAGCTGGTGAATGTATATCTATCATTCCCAGCTTGCAAGTAAGATCTTTGAACTGTTTTGTGCGAAGTCCCTTAGTAAACATATCTGCCAATTGGAGTCTTGAAGGGATGTACTCGGTGGCTATAAGACCATTATCCAACTTCTCCTTAATAAAATGTCGGTCTATCTCGACATGTTTTGTTTGTGTTAGGTATAATAGTCTTATGTTAGGTATAACAATCTTAACTGTTTTATATGTATTAACTACTGCACTGGTACTATTAATACCCAGTCTTCCCTGTATGTTTGGCATTCAATCATATAATAAAGTTTCTCTCTTTCTCTCATTCTTCTCTCTAAACCTCTCGTCCTCTCTCTACTCTTATATGGTATCCAAAGCCAAAAATGGCCTCATCATCCACCACTGAAACCAATCCTGAAATTTTTTCTTCCAAGCCCGAAGCTCTTCTCCCTCATATCTTTCATACCCTAATCCCTCTAAAATTGGATCTAGACAATTTCCTTGTCTGGCGACAAGTTAATGCCACCCTTCGAAGCCTAGATCTTTTTTATTTTTTGGATGGTTCTTGCATTCCTCTGCGCTTCATCTCTGTCGAGGAAGACTCTTCCCCCATTGTTAATTCCAAATATATCCAGTATAATCATCAGGATCAGGCAATCTTGGCCGGGTTATTGGCGTCTATGACTGTTGGTATCCTAACTCAGATGGTTGGCATGGACACTTCAAACCAAGTCTGGGAAAAACTCCAGACCCATTATGCGTCGCAAACCCGTGCTCAAATAAAGAAGCACAAACAGCAGCTGCGTACACCCAAGAAGGACCGCTCCATCTCTGCTTACCTTCTTGATATCAAGAAAACCGTAGACCACTTGGCTGTTGTGGGTTGTCCCATTTGTACAGAAGATCACATTGAAGTTGTTCTTGATGGGCTGTCCGATGAATACAATTCTTTTATCACCTCTGTCACATCCCATCTTGACCCATATACGGTAGCAGATATTGAGGCGCTGCTCCTTGCTCAAGAAAATCGTATTGAAAAAGCCAAACAATCTGTTGATCACATTCTATAGGCAAATGTCTCTTTTGTCCCATCTTCTTTCTCCCACTACAATTCCAGTTCTACAAATCATCCCTCTTCCTTCCGCCCTTCTGCTCCTGCTAAACAACGATTTTACTCTAAACAACTTTTTCCACCATCCAAGAACTTCCCCAAGATGCCATCTAACTTGTCTTCGTCTCGGGTGCAATGTTAAATTTGTGGAAAATATGGGCACACTGCCCTTCATTGTTGGCATAGGTTTGATTCTTCCACTCACTCTCAAGTTACTGCCAATACTGCTCATTTTATTACATCTCTTAGTGATGATGAACCTTCGATCCTCGAAACCCCAAATACTCTCCATGACCCTCTTTGGTATCCTAATAGTGGTGCCTCCCATCATCTTACTGCTCACAACAACAATCTTTCCACAACTCCTTACACAGGTTCATAAAAGGTGGCTGTAGGTAATGGTTCTCAGCTCCCTATTGCTTCTATTGGCTCTGCCATTTTTACAGATCTCAATACCCATAATAACTTTTCTTTACAACATTTTTTGCATGTTCCTACTATTTCTAAAAATCTGTTAAGTGTTTCTAGGTTTGCACGTGATAATCATGTCTTTTTTTGAGTTTCATGCTGATGTTTGTCTTGTTAAATGTCAGGGAACCAACGAAATCCTGCTTCAAGGCAAGCTTAAAGATGGTCTTTATATGTTTCCAAATCTTGTTCAAACTGCATTCTATTCTGCATACACTACTGCTATTACCACTGGTTCTTCTACATATCATTTGTGGCACTCCCGGTTTGGTCATCATGCCCAACCAAGAGTGATTCATCAAATTATGAAGATTTGTAATATACCTTTTACTGCAAAACGTGAATTATGTGAATCTTGTGTTGTTGGCAAGTCCCATCAGCTTCCTTTTAATGCTTCTCAAACTATATACTCTAAACCTTTACAGCTTGTTACCCCTGCAATTAATGGTGCTACTTACTATATCTCTTTTGTAGATGCCGCTAGATATGTTTGGTTCTATTTAATTCACACTAAATCACAAGCACTCACTGTTTTCAAATCTTTCAAATTATATGTTGAAAAACAAACTGTGCTTGGTTTTCCACTGTTAAGCATTCAGACTGACAATGGAGAAGAGTTTCTCTATTTTAAATCTTTCTTGTTATCCAATGGCATAACTCATCGTCTAACTTGCCCTCACACTCATGAACCAAATGGTTCTGTTGAACGTAAGCATAGACATATTGTTGATATAGGATTGACTTTACTTGCAGATTCTAATTTACCCATGCATTTCTGGGGCTATGCTTTCACTACTGTTGTTTCCATTATAAATGTTTTACCCACATCTGTTTTAAACAATCAAAGCCCATATTATCTGTTGTTTAACACACCCTGATTTTTTTCTTTTTACAAAACTTTTGGATGTGCTTATTATCCTCTTCTTCGCCCATATAATAAACATAAAATGAGTTTTCATTCATTTTTGTGTGTGTTTCTTGGTTGTGCCTCCAGTCACAAAGGTTACATGTTACTTTTAATGAATCTATTTTTCCATATGATGTTTTCTCTAACCCTTTTTCTTCTGTTTCTTCACCCACTAATAGCCCCTTCTCCTTTCCTTCACCCACTTTAACTGTTTGCTAGCAAACGCATGTTTCTGTGTCTCAACCAACACTTCCTGAATCACAACCTGATTCCTCTGCTTCTATATCCTCTCACTCTGAATCGTCTTCCACTGCTTTGACTCCACTCATTCCTATTCCTCAGTACACTCACCCTATGCTTACACGTGCGAATGCGCCTTTACTTGGTCCAAGTGCCTTTACTGCAGCACCTGTTTTGACCATTCCCAAATCCACCAAAGAAGCCTTACATCTTCCCCAATGGCTTTCTGCCATGCAGGAAGAACTTGCTGCTTTAAATACAAACAACACCTGGATTGTCACCTCTCTTCCTCCTGGAGTTCAACCCATTGGTTGCAAATGGATTTTCAAAATAAAATACAATGCTGATGACTCCTTTCAGTGGAATAAAGCTCGCCTCGTCGCCAAAGGTTTTCATAAGCAACAAGGCTTTGACTACTTTGAAACATTCATGTGATAAAGCCTGTCACTATATGTATTATCCTTATTCTAGCTCTTCAATTAAATTGGTCTGTCAATCAAATTGACATTAATAATGCCTTTTTGTATGGTGACCTAGAGGAATCTGTCTACATGATTCAACCTCCTGGCTTTGAAACTGGTGACTCCCACACTGTTTGCAAACTTAACAAAGCTCTCTATGGGTTAAAACAAGCACCTAGATCCTGGTTTCACAAGCTAAGTACCACTTTAATCTCTCTTGGTTTTCATCCCACTAAAAGTGACACCTCCCTTTCTCTTCACTTCCACAATAACATTACTCTATTTGTACTAATTTTTGTTGATGATATTCTAATTACAGGCAACCCTAACATTGTCATTCAGCGTCTGATTCACTCCCTCAGTCAACATTTTGCCCGAAAGAACCTTGGCACTCTTCATTATTTTCTCGGTGTTGAAGCTACTTTGACATTGGATGGTGGCTTACATCACTTTCAAACCAAATACATTCAGGATCTCCTCCATAAAACCAACATGCTCTCCTCCAAGCCTCAACCCACACCTATGCTCTCCACTACTCATCTAACAAAAGACGCTACCACTGCTGTAGATGATCCTTTTCTCTATCGATCCGTGGTTAAATCGCTTCAATATATCCTTATTACTCGTTCTGAACTTGCCTATAGCGTCAACAAAGTGTGCCAGTTCATGAACAATCCCCAACATCACCATTGGAATGCTGTTAAAGGCATTCTCCGCTACCTAGTTGGCACTGCCACTCATGGTCTTCATCTTCTATGCCCATCTCAACTCACACTAAATGCCTTTGCTGATGCTGATTGGGGCTCTGATCCTGATGACAGGAAATCAACCTCAGGCCTTGTTGTCTATCTCGGATCAAATCCTATTGCTTGGCTTTCAAAGAAACAAAAGGTTGTTTCTCGCAGCTCTACTGAAGGTGAATATCACAGTATTGCTGCTACTCTTGCTGAACTCAAGTGGATACAGAATCTGCTCACTGAACTTCGTCTTCCCCCTACTCTTCCCACCATTCGATCTGATAATCTTGGCGCTGTTCTTCTTGCATCCAATCCTATTATGCACTCCAAGACCAAACACTTTGAACTTGACCTTCATTTTGTTCGTGATGCTATCCAACAAAAGCAGCTACAACTTCTTCATGTTCCTGCTAAGCTACAGATCGCCGATGTTTTCACCAAACCAGTAAGTGCTGGCCCGTTTTCAGCTTTGTTGCATAAATTAATGGTGTATCCTAAACCATTAATTTAAGGGGGGATGTTAGGCATAACAGTCTTATGTTAGGTATAACAATCTTAACTGTTTTATATGTATTAACTACTGCACTGGGTACTATTAATACCCAATCTTCCTTTGGCATTCAATCATATAATAAAGTTTCTCTCTTTCTCTTATTCTTCTCTCTAAACCTCTCGTCCTGTCTCTACTCTTATAGTTCGATCATGTTGAACTGGATTGTGTGGAATACTAATAGCAGATTTATTACCACACACCAAACCCATAGGAGCTCCATATTTTATTTTGAGATCATCAAGTATGATGAAAATCAAGTATGATCTTCATCCATAATAGTTCACAAACCCCTTGAGCCATGGCTCTATATTCTGCCTTTGCACTTGATCTTGCAACTACATTTTGTTTCTTGCACCTCAATGTCACCAAATTTCCACCCAATAACATGCAGTAGCCTGTGGTGGATCTCCTATCAACAATTGATCCTGCATAATCAGCATCAATATATACTTTCATGGATAATTTTTCTCCCTTTCTGAATAGCAATCCTTTCCTGGAAAGGCTTTTAAGTACTGAATAATTCTATTTACTGTTTGTAAGTGTCTTTCTCTTGAATCATGCTTAAATTTGCTAACCACACTAATTGCATAGGTTGTGTCTGGCCTAGTGTGTGATAGATAAATGAGTTTTTCCAAAAGTCTTTGATATTGTGTCTTCTCCACTTTTGGGTTTTCCTCATCATTCCCAATCCTATGATTTTGCTCTATTGGCACTCCAGTGGTCTTACAACCCAACATACCAGTCTCTTTGAGAAGATCAAGGATGTATTTCTTTTGAGAAATAAAGATGCCCTGTCTCGAGTAAGCAACCTCTATTCTAAGGAAGTACTCCAACTTCCCTAGATCCTTCATCTCAAATTGAGCAACCAGTCTCTCCCTCAAATTTTGTTTTTCAATCTCATCATCACCTATAATAATCATATCATCTACATAAACCAAAAGTAGTGTGAGTTTACCATTCTAAGAATGTTTTATAAAATTTTCCGGCATCCGTAAACAGATGTCGACGGCGGTCAGCAGTGGTCGACGGTGGTAGTGACAGTCAACGGCACAAAGTGGTAATGGTCAATAGAGGAGAAAAAATATTACAGCCCTGAAGGCTGTCCGGAAAAGTAATTGTAGCAATGAAGGCTGTCCGGAAAAATAATTGTAGCAATGAAGGCTGTCTAGAAAAGTAATTGCAGCAATGAAGGCTGTTCAGAAAAGTAATTGCAGCAATAAAGGCTGCTAAAAAAAAAGATTGCAGAAACAGAGTCTCCCAGAATCGGAGCTCTTCTACCAAGTTGGAAGAAATAGATGGAATGTATTTCTGATGTAATTTACAAATATGATTACAGTCTCAATTTATAGACTATTTACAACCTAATTAAGGAAGGAAATAATAGGTAATGAAAGCAAAAAATAATGGGTGATTAAATTTTTCCTAATAAATAGAGAATAAAAGTTGCACTTAATTACAAAATAATTCTCCTGATTATGCAACATTAACTCAACTTCACAAAACAAGCTTGTAACATAAGATTTGCACTTATTTATATATTATAATTTAGTCATATCTCTATTCAATGTTAGATCTCCAACACACCCTGTATCCATCTTAGAAAGTGGAGTTTAAGCATATTTCAAATCACAAGACTGGTTTGTAGGGTGAGGTTTGCTAGATGTAGCTGTTTGTCCTACATCACATCATTTGCCAAGATCAAAGACAAATCTTCTTGTAGGTTTGGCATCCCCTTTTGTAGGTTTAGGTTTTTGGTTATACTTTCTTTTGTGGAAGTGTAACTTTGTGGCTGTGGTACACGGGTTGGGATACCCCTTAAGTATCCCCTTAATTTTATTTATTTATTGCTATTAAAAAAAAAAAAGACAAATCTTCTTAGGAGTTAGGGGAGCGATTCCACCCACACCCCAAATTTTAAAATTCTTATATTTATATATATTTAAAATTTTGGGGGAGGGGCTGACTCCTTAGAATATCTGCCTTTGATAGTAGAATAAACCTGCTGTTGTGGATTTTGCAACAGCTGTTTGTCAGTTAGTTAGATCTGGAGCTCTCCCATATTTCTTTGAATACCTTACTGTAATTAAAAGTTAATTCCATGAATCATTCTGTTTATTCTCTTTTCAAACACTTAATTTCTATAAGGTTAAGGATATAGTCCCTAATTATGACCCGAGTTTATCTTCAGAATAAATTTTGTGCTAGAAGCCTATTTTAATGATTCACTGTATTTTAGGTATGATGATAATGTGGGATTAACTGATTTTGCTGTGTTCTTCTATTTCTAGGCTTGTATTGAAGGGTAACAATACTGAGATGAGCGCAGATTTACTTGGTTTGACTATGGAGAGTAATGGAATCAGGATTTTGGAGCCATTTGATACATCGTTGAAGTACTCAAATGCTTCGGGGAGGACAAATATACATTTGTCTATTTCTGATATTTTCATGAATTTCACTTTCAGTATCTTGAGACTATTTATGGCTGTGGAAGATGATATTTTAGCATTTTTAAGGATGACATCGAAGAAAATGACAATTGTTTGCTCTCATTTCGACAAAGTTGGAAGAATAAAAGGTATGTTTATCATCCTCTATTTGTTTTTCATTTTGGTAAATGAATTGACAAATGTGGTTTGGAAGACTGGTCTCATTCATTTTTTTTTTATTTTGCATGCAGATTCTCAAACTGATCAAACATATGCCTTCTGGCGGCCCCATGCTCCACCTGGTTTTGCTGTTCTTGGTGACTACCTGACACCTCTGTAAGTGCAAATTCTTTAATATTCTTCTGTCTAGACGGATGCATTTATTCCCCGGTTTTGCATGTTAATATGATGTGTTTGCTCGACAGAGACAAGCCACCAACAAAAGGAGTTCTTGCAGTAAATATTAATTCTGTTATAGTTAAGAGACCTATTAGTTTCAGATTGATTTGGCCACCATTAGCTTCTGTGGGCATTAAGGGTGAAGAAGTGGACAATTCTGACTTGTTATGGAATACCGAGGCAGATGCCATTTGTTCCATTTGGTTCCCTGAAGCTCCCAAAGGTTATGTTGCACTAGGTTGTATTGTTACTCGTGGAAAGGAACCACCCCCACTATCTTCTGCTTTTTGCATCCCATCTTCTTCTGTATCCCCATGTTCATTAAGGGATTGTATCACAATAGGCACCAGTGATATGTAAGTGAAAATTTTCTCCTGTTCTGCTTTAACATATAGGTTCATTATACAATTTTATACTTTAAAGTACCAAACTTACAGGTTAGTGCCTTTTGCTATGTATATCAGTTTGCTTGCTAATGAAATAATGTTATCATTTTGCTTAACTAATTAAGTTTATATATTTTGAACATTAATTCTAAGATGTTGTTGGGTGTTTTACCTGCGAAAATTTAAACTATATTGATCAGACATAAGATCATGGAATTTTTGTCCCTTGTAAACACAATATTGCTTGTCTTGATTGCAGATCACAATCTTGTGTGGCATTCTGGCGAGTGGATAATTCTGTTGGCACTTTTTTGCCAGTAGATCCTATTTCTCTTAGTTTGATGGGTAAAGCATATGAATTGCGTTCCATTAAATATGATCATTTGAAGCCATCCTCAGCAGCATTAACTAGTCAGGATTCCCATGCTCCTTCTAGTGGGCATCAAGCCTTGCAACCTGACCGGTCTGTTGGCACAAATTCTAATAGGCGTTATGAGCCTGTTGCTAGCTTTGAGTTAGTGTGGTGGAATCAGGGATCAAATTCAAGAAAGAGGTTATCCATATGGCGTCCAGCTGTACCAATGGGAATGGTATATTTTGGTGATGTAGCTGTTAAAGGGTGCGTTTCAATCATTATCTTCTCTTTTGTTGTATAAATTTAGATATTAATTTGTTATCTTCCTCTTTGAACTGATGTAATCTTCTTTTTAGGTATGAACCTCCAAACGCCTGCATTGTTGTTCATGATTCCAGGGATGAAAATGTTTTTAAAACTCCACTAGATTTTCAGCTTGTCGGACAAATAAAGAAGCAGAGGGGAATGGAAAGCATGTCATTCTGGCTTCCACAAGCTCCCCCGGGCTTTGTTTCCTTGGGCTGTGTTGCATGTAAAGGAAAACCTAAGCAAAATGATTTTAGCTCCTTAAGATGCATGCGCAGTGATTTGGTAGCAGGAGATAAATTTTTGGAAGAAAGTGTGTGGGATACATCTGATGCCAAGCATGTACCAGAACCATTTAGCATTTGGGCTGTTGGCAATGAGTTGGGGACTTTTATTGTCCGTGGTGGTTTCAAAAGACCCCCAAGAAGGTTTGCTTTAAAGCTTGCAGATTCAAATGTGCCAAGTGGCTCAGATGTTACAGTCATTGATGCAGGAATTGGGACCTTCTCAATGGCTCTTTTTGATGATTACAGTGGTTTGGTGAGAAAAAAATTCTTAGATTGTAAATTTTGTTAGAATAAAAGTGTTAAATCACCTAACTTCTTAAGCTATGAGAATGAATGGGTCTATATCAATAGGTATTCTCCAAATATTGAAAAGTGGTTGTTGGAGATCCTATGTCTTATAATATATAGGTGGGTGCAAATTTCACCTTACAATTTGGTTTTGTAATGTTGAGTTAAGTTAAAGTTTACCTTATAAGATGGTAATGTCTAGTCCCACGATTAAGATCAGCGAGAAGGGTTGGAGATCTTACATCCACTAAAAATATGATCAAATTATAATATATAAATGACTGCAAATCTCACCTTACAATCTGAATTTGTGAGATGGATTTTGGCTCAAAGTCCACTTCATAAGAGTGGTAATGGCAGCATGCTTCTAGATTTCATATTAATGAAATGGTTGTTGTTGACCTTAAGTTACTTATAGGTATACGTATACGGTATACCACATCTCTCAATCAGACTGCAAACAAAATTTAATTACTTATCTCATTGGTTAAATCTTTTCCTAATTTTTTAACGTATCTCATTGACCATTGAAGAGGGGAGTTAATGTTATTATTATTTTTTTTTATCTTTTTTACTATTATTGATGTTATTCTAACTGCTTCAGCTTTCGTAAGAGTTAGTTCTTGATAAGTTATCAGAGCTTTCTTGGAAGTATTACTTCTATATTGACTGCTTTTCTTTGAATTTGACAGATGGTTCCTTTGTTCAATGTATCTTTCAGTGGAATAACATTTAGTTTGCATGGAAGGACTGGGTATCTAAATTGCACTGTTGGTTTCTCCTTAGCTGCCAGGTCATACAATGATAAGTATGAAGCTTGGGAACCTCTTGTTGAGCCAGTAGATGGATTCTTAAGGTAATTTCTATGTGTTTACAAATATAGAATACTTGTGTGATACATGTTGCTTTGATGGAATTCTTGAGTGAGTGATTTGGAGTTCAGGCTGTTATGAGCAGTGGTATAATTTGATTTAGAAAATAAGAATTGAGTTAAGAATAAGTATTGGGTCACTAAGTCTACCCTCTTTTTGACAATTCTTATTTATTATGATGTATTGGAAAAAATCCAAGTCCCAAATTGACTAACAAACCTTACTATGTAAGCTGATTGAGTTAGGTCTAAAACCATATCCTAAGATGACATGACAATCATACAGAGACGGATAGACAGACGAAGGACGCTGGAAGCATACCTTCGTTGCTTTAGTTCTGAGCAACCAAAAATGTGGGTGATTTTACTTTTGTGGCCTGAATATTGGTATAACACCAGTTTTCATGGGGTAGCCAAAAATACCCCTTTTGAAGTGGTGTATGGACGAGCTCCTCTATCCCTGGCAGGGGAGACAATGGTAGAAGCAGTGACACAAGATTTGATGAATAGGGATGAGGCCCTTGTACAAATCAAATTTCATTTAAGAAGAGTATAAGATCAAATGTCTAAATTCACAAATTGTCACAGGAAACCCTCTCCAATTAAAGTAGGAGATATGGTGTATCTTAAAATTCGTCTACACAGACAACTGACCATGCCTAGTCATTTGCATCCAAAACTAGCAACCTGTTATCATGGCCCTTTTATGATTATAGCAAAAGTTGGTTGGGTGGCTTTTAGACTATAACTACTGGTATAGGCTTGAGTACATCCAGTTTTCCATGTATCCTAGTTGAATTCCAGGGGCAAGGTGTGGTTTTTTCTCCAAAAGAAGTTTTTGATAGACAATAAATAGTCGTCCATGGCACACACATAAAGCAAGTTTTAATACAGTGGAATGAAGGGGGAAGTGAGACTAATACATGGGAGGATGTTGCAACTATCAAGGACCAATTTTCAGTCTTTAACCTTGAGGACAAGGTTGTTTCAGCATAGGGGAGTAATATTATGCAAAAAGATAAGAAGAAAGTGTGGAAGGTGTATTATAGAAGGAAATTTAAAAATACAGAATAAGTGGGATTTGGGGTAGTTTTGGTTGTTACGGTTAAAGATCAACCCTGACCAACCCGGTAGGTTGAAGGGGCGTTTTTTTGTATGTGAGTTGTTTGACAGGAGTAATACCTGTGTGAAAGGAATTAATTTCCGTTGTAAATGTTTGTGTGTTCTGATAAGGTGCTGGAATAATAGAAATCCTTCCTTTTTGGGTGTTCATATTGTGAATCTTTTTCTTTCTCTGTTGGGAACGTATCACAAATCCATCCAAATTATATTTTTGTTCCAGTTTCTATTCTTTTCCTAATTACAGCTACATACAGGTACCAATATGACCTCAACGCCCTGGCTGGAACCACTCAGTTACGATTGACATCAACTCGAGATCTGAATTTAAATGTTTCAGTTTCTAATGCTAATATGATCATTCAAGCTTATGCAAGCTGGAACAATCTTAGCCATGCTCATGAGTGTTACAAAAATAGAGTAAAATTTATTGTAAACCTTTTCATTTTTGCTGCTTTTTAAGACTGATTTTCTCGTTGTATATTACAGCACTTGTTTTCTCTTGGCAGGATGTATTTTCTCCAACTTATGGTGGAAACTCTATCATTGACACACTCCAGAAAAGAAATTATTATATAATCCCTCAAAATAAACTTGGTCAAGATATTTTTATTCGTGCAACAGAAGCTAGGGGCCTCCAAAATATAGTTCGGATGCCATCTGGGGATATGAAGGCTGTCAAAGTTCCTGTGTCAAAAAATATGCTAGAATCTCATTTGAAGGGTAAACTCTGTAGAAAGATTAGAACAATGGTTACGATCATCATAGCAGAAGCGCAGGTACAAGTTTTGTTTCTTTTAGTATACCACTTACATGGTTTTGCCAGTCCCAATTTTCATGTAACCTTTAATCCATGTCAAGATAAATATTCAGTTGCTCACAGATTATTTTCTTCATTGTTAATACAGTTTCCCCAAGTTGAAGGTTCAGATTCCCAGCAATATACAGTAGCTGTCCGCCTTTCTCCAAATCAGAGCCCCCCTAGTGATGCATTGGTTTATCAACAGAGTGCACGCACGCGTGGACAAAGGCCACTTCATTTATTGCCTTCAGATCTTCAGTCGGTCAAGTGGAATGAAATATTTTTCTTCAAAGTGGATTCCCTGGTATTGATAATTATCTTAGTTGCTTTTATTTATTCTTGCTGTAAGTTTGTTTTGTTGGAAGTTGACGCAATCTAATGTTCAAATGCATTCGGAAGGATTTTGATCGTTTTTAAATACTGAATGTTTACTTAAAAATTTGGATTTTGTGTGCTCTGATTGGTTTAGTTATCATAGCCCTAGAAGTCAAAATCTTATTAAGGCATAGGGTTGTCTTCGTAGCTTTTTCATGTTTTAATATTCAGTTATTTTATTTCATCTGGTTATTTTAGTTTTTCTCCTTTTTGTTTAGTAGCAAAAAAATTCTTTATAAAAATGAAGTATGATATTATTTAGATAAGCCATATGACTGACTGGTGGTGAGTCAGCAAGTATCTAATTCTGTAACAGAAAAGGACTACTCTGTTACAGAAAAAGAGTGAATGAAAATTACAGCCAAATGACAGTGTAATGTAAATGAAAATGTACAAAATGAAGATAAAAATATAAAGAATATAACCAATAAAGAATAACATTGTGGGTTATAGCAAATGTATATAATCTTTCTATTCATAATTTTGGGGGTGAATAACCTTCTGATTTTTATTAAAAGCTAAAAGTTGATTTCTGGTTCTT
The DNA here is from genome assembly GCF_000499845.2 of Phaseolus vulgaris. NCBI lineage: Eukaryota > Viridiplantae > Streptophyta > Magnoliopsida > Fabales > Fabaceae > Phaseolus > Phaseolus vulgaris. Next base: position 328,450 of record NC_023758.2, on the reverse strand, counting down.
AACTTTTTTTCTCAACTAATATTTGATTTACTTTTTCACTTGAGTTAATATCTTACCTAGATTGGGGTTTTTAAACTGCGTTGGCGAAGATAAGCCAACATTCAGTATTTAAACTTAATAATATTTGAGGACTGTGTTGCCAAATGTTTGAGATTTACTTTTCTCTGATCGTGTAATTTTTCTTGTGGCTCTTATTTATTGTTACACTTTTATGCTGTCTTTTGTTCATTGTAACATTCTTTATTTCACTGAGCCATGCCCATTTCAATGTAATGTACTTTTTAATGCTTTAATTTTCTTGTTGATTCTTATTTATCTCATTAGACTGATTTAGTCTGCCTTTTAGGTTGTATAATTTAATGCTTCTTTTGACTGTGCACTTGGCCATCTTTTTCTGTCAAATATACGTTTGATTTTCAAAATTCTTTTAGTCTACATTTTGATTTCTAATTGAAAAACTAACTTCAAACTTGGCTTCTATATTTTTTTACAGGACTGTCACTCTTTAGAATTGATTTTAACGGATATGGGTAAAGGTACTTCTTTGAAATTCCATCAAGACCTAAGTGACCCGAGATGCGGCTAAATAACATGCAAATAAATTAGTTTCAATTCAAATTTCTGCAGAGATATACTGGGAATACAATAGTGTTTTGAGCACATAAAATGTTTCTAATTTTGTGAATGCCCTTTTGGTATTGTAAACAACATAGGCTGCTCAATCATCTTTATTACATTCTTCTTTTCTTTCTTCTAGGTGTTCCGATTGGATTTTTTTCAGCTTCCTTGAATGAGATAGCAAGAACTATTGAGGACTACTCAAATCCCCAAAATCTTGTCAACAAGTTGAACTGGATATATTTGTCTGCAGAAAACTCCATGGTGAATTTTGTGTATGATTTACCTTTTTATTGTTTTTGTTTGTTTTCTCTAAGTACTTCCTCTCAATGATGCCATGCTGAGATTTCAGGATTCTTATTATGGGAAGCCTTGCAAATTACAATGTGCCATATTAGTACATAATTCTGAGATTGAGATAAACAATCAACTATCTAATTATGATGCCCATAAATGTGGGTTTATTCAAATTAGTCCTAGCAAGGAAGGTCCTTGGACTACTGTGAGGCTAAATTATGCTGCTCCTGCTGCTTGCTGGCGGTTAGGCAATGCTGTTGTTGCCAGTGAAGCTAGTGTGAAGGATGGCAACAGATATGTGAATATTCGATCACTGGTTTCTGTTCGTAACAACACAGATTTTGTACTTGATTTAAACCTTACTTCAAAAGTTTCCTCGGAAAAGATGAATTTGCTGAAAAGTTCAATTAATTCTGATTCCATTCAAACAGAGAGCTACAGAATTCAGACAGATGAGTTTTTCGAGACTGAAAAGTTAACCCCACAATTTGGTTGGGTACGCTGTTCAGGTTATTCTGGGAACCACATGTCAGATGAGGGGAAATCCCATCAGGTGAATGTTAATTTTTTCACTTTCCACGGGAAACTGCTCTCTAGCTGCTTTTGTATTGCTCATATGCCTGAGCTGTTAGTTTTTCTCTTGCAATGAAGGTACAAACTGATAATTGCATAAATTGCTCATAATTTGAGACTCTCTTCAAGAGGATCAATCATATATATTTATGCTTTGAAAAGTTCAGAATAGATCAAGCACTTGCTCTATGGTTGTTATACTATCCTTTCAGAAGGTATATGCTAAGAATTTGATTAGGATTAAACTAGTCACTACATTGTCATGCTAACGTCTTTATAATCACTCTTTTTTTGCATGTTGAGGTATAAACATTGCTCAGGAAATTTATGTCAACTCATAGAAAATATTATGTCATGATTAAGGAATTGACAAACCCTGAGCATGTAAGCCTTCATATCAAAATATTGTCTGTGACACTTTTACGGTCTTTAGAAAACCTTCTGGTGTCTAGTTTAAACTTTCTTTTGGAGGAAGAATAGTTTATAATCAGAAAACTGCAAGCATATTTATTTTTAATTTTTACTATTCTGTCATGTTTAATTTTTTTCTTTAATTTTCTATTACCAGATTTTTCCTGAAATTGATCTACCGCCAGGGTGGGAATGGATTGATGATTGGCATTTGGATACAAAATCTCCCAATACTTCTGATAGTTGGATTTATGCTCCGGTTGTGGAGAGTTTGAGATGGCCTGAATCCTTTGATCCAATGGATTCTCGTAATTCTGCCAGGCAGAGAAGATGGTTAAGAAATAGGAAGCTTATAGCAGAGGATCTTAAGCATGAAATATCTGTTGGGTTACTGCAACCAGGAGAAACTGCTCCACTTCCTCTCTCTGGTTTGACACAATCTGTACAATATTTCTTGCAGTTAAGGCCTTGGACTTCAGCAAACTCTTGTGAGTACTCATGGAGTACTGTAGTAGACAGACCTAGTCAACAAGATGTTGGTAGTAGGGGTCAATGTTCAAATCTGTATGTATCAGCTCTTTCAGAGTCGGAAGAACTATTGTGCTGCAGTGAGATGCATGGCACCTCTGGTGGCTCCCACAAGTTGTGGTTTTCTGTAAGCATACAATCAACCGAGATTGCTAAAGATATCAATTCTGATGCCATTCAGGATTGGTGTTTGGTGGTCAAAGCACCTCTAATAATAAGCAACTTTCTTCCCCTTGCTGCTGAATATTCTGTTCTTGAAATGCAATCAACTGGCCATTTCCTTGCATGTTCTAGAGGAGTATTTTTATCTGGAAAAACTGTAAAGATATACAGTGCTGATATTCGGAACCCTTTGTTCTTATCCTTACTTCCGCAAAGGGGTTGGCTTCCCATACATGTAAGATAGAGACCTGTCAATACTTTTGCCATTTGTGTTTCAGTTACTAGGTCATTTTTATATTGTATTAGGCTATTAATATCTCACCCGTTCCCATTTTTTGAACAGGAAGCTGTTCTTATATCTCATCCTCATGAGAATCCATCAAAAACAATTAGTTTGAGAAGTTCAATATCTGGAAGGTTGTAAATTTCTGGATGTGGAACAGTTAGAAATTTCCCAATCTATCACGTTAATTCTAAATATTAAAAATTTTGCTGAAATTTTATTGACGTCTTTTTTGAAAGACAACTTGATTTGTATAAACCCATCTTATTTGCCTCCTTATGTGCAGGGTGATCCAAATTATTCTTGAGCAGAACTTTGACAAAGAGCACAGCTTGCTGGCTAAAACGATTAGAGTGTATGCTCCTTACTGGTTAGAAGTTGCTAGATGTCCTCCACTTACATTTAGGATACTTGATATGTCAGGAAAAAGACATATGCCAAAGGTTGCTGCTAAATTTCAAGTTAACAAGAAAAATGGATTAATCCTTGAAGAAATAACTGAGGAGGAGATATATGATGGTTACACAATTGCTTCTGCTTTTAATTTTAATATGCTGGCCCTTTCAGTGGCCATTGCCCAATCAGGAAATGAGCATTTTGGACCTGTTACGAATCTTGCTCCTCTTGGTGATATGGTAATGTTAAGATTTATGTGTTGACAAACAAGAAGTTATCATATACCTTTCTAAAATCACTTTGTTTTATCCTTAGGATGGCTCTTTGGATATATACGCTTATGATGGTGATGGCAATTGCTTGCGGCTTATTATTTCCACAAAACCATGCTCCTATCAATCTATCCCGACAAAGGTTGTGATGGAAGATCAAATTTAGCATTAATTTTACTATGAAGTCAGGTTGTAATACTTTTAAATTTTGATTGTCTTTCAGGTTATTTCTGTTCGGCCATTTATGACTTTCACTAATAGACTTGGTCAGAATATATTCATCAAATTGAACGCTGAAGATGAACCGAAGGTTTTGCGTGCTTCTGATTCAAGGATACACTTTGTGTGTCGTGGAATTGGTGGACCTGAAAAGCTCCAGGTTGGATACAGTTCTTAGTTGATATATTGCTGCAATAATTGACATCATTTAATTTATCCTACATCTTTTTCTGGACAAAAAGATAGAAAATTTATAGAACTTCATATTATGAATTGTCGAAGAAAATGTTATTCACATGTTTTGTGATTGTGGTATTGATTTGATTACACCTTGTTAAGCCTCCTATTAAGAATGTCTATTATAGGAGAAACAAGAACCTTCTAGTAGTACATTTAGTATCCTACTAACAACACTCCCCCTCAAGCTAGGGAATGATATCTATCATTTTGAGCTTGCATTTCAGTGGGATGACCTTCTGTAAACAAGTCTGCTAACTGAAGCCCATATGGGAGATAAGAAGTAGTGATAATGCCACTACCAATTTTTTTTTCTAATCAAGTGATGAACTATACTAGATTGTGAGCAATGCTAATAGCTGACTTATTTTCACAATTCACATACCTTGTGCTGAAAAAGAAAAGCATGACATCCCAAGTAAGTCGGCACATCTATTACCCCCCCCCCCTCTCTCTATATATATATATATATATTGTTGCATAATTAGGAGATAATTATTTCGTAATTAAGTGCAGATTTCATTATTAGGACAGATTTGGTATCTTTTAGTGATTTGATTTCATTTGTATAGCTTTAATTACCTATTAGTTCTTGCTTTCATTACTTATTATTTCATTACTTACATTTCATCTATTTCTTTCTTTCAACTAAATAGAAATAGATGTTTTGTAAAAAGGAGAACAAAAAATCCAGAGAACTGTACAAAACAGAACCAAAAAGAAAAAGAAGTTCTGTAAAATGAAAAGGGTAAAAAAGGCAGATAGCAGTAACATACAAGGCACCAAATAGAGAAGGAACATTTGTATAGAAAGAGGAAACGAGAGACAAGGTCAAATAATGTAAAAAGTGGCACCAAATAGAAAAAGAACATCTGCAAAAATAGAGCATAACTATGAAGAACTTTTGGAAAGCGGAGGGAGGGGAAACACAGAAATAGAATGAAGAATAATACAAAAAGAAACAAGGAAAACTGGAAAAGAAAACTGGGTTGATGGGTTGTCGGAAAAAGTCGTCGGAGTTCAGGTTATTGACACAGTGTGGTTCAGGTCACAGGCACAGTTTACAAAATATACTTGGAGAAAAACCAATTGTTATAATTTCATTTGAAAAAAAAAATCTTAAACTATTCTTTCTTGAGACTTATCTAGAATAAAAGTCATTGGAAATAATTCCCCAATTAAATGATGGATATCTGAGGAATATTCTCATTAAATAAAATAAAATTTGTTGAAGATTCTCATTAAATAAAATAAAATTTGTTGAAGATTTGCATATATTTAATACTAGTTATGCATTTTTTGCTTATATTTGAATGAGGAGGTTACTAATTAAGAAACAATATTTTTTGTTGGCCACTTGAGAAACTTTTTCATCACTTTATTTCTGTTCTCAATCATCATCTGATTGAGTTTACATGGTGAGATGATATTTTCTTTCTACATGTAGGTGAGACTTGAAGGTAGCAATTGGTCATTTCCTATTCAAATTGTAAGAGAGGACACAATCTCACTTGTTTTGAGGATGAATGATGGTACTATCAAACTTTTGAGAACTGAAATTCGAGGATATGAAGAGGGATCCCGTTTTATTGTGGTTTTCCGCCTTGGATCAACTGATGGTCCTATCAGGTACTGATATGCATGATTAGACTGGGGTGTATATCCTTTACCTGTAAGCATGACTAACGTTCTTATCTAGTTCATTTCACAAGTGGCGAATGATTTCAATATGGTTTTCAGTAGTTGTTAAGAACAATGAAAGTATGTAGGAACATGCTTACAGAAAACAACTTTTCAGCTTAAAGTTCTCTTTGCTCCTTTTGGTTATAAACTTTTCTGAACAGAAATTACACATTTTACAGGCAATATCTAATTTATATTTTAAGTAGCATAATTATCACATAGTTGTTGGACCTCATGTGATGTAGTATCTTATTTGCACTTACTGGAATTACATGTAAGGCATAATTGGTTTAAAAGTTTAACATATGTAGGGCCTCTCTTTTTCATCTAAACATTGTATTTATGTGTAGCTTATCTGAAATAACCTTGTCAATTTGATTAGTTTGCACCCACTTATATACAATGAAATGTCCTAATCTCTAGTCGATGTGGGATCTCCAACACACACCCCTCACGCCGAGAGTGACATTGAGAGTGACAGCTCGTGCGTGGGATAACATATTATGGGTGGTCCGATAACGGCCCGATAGCGGATGGCTTGATAAGCCCAACAAATACTCGCTAGGATAGGCTTTAAATGTCTCTGATACCATATTACAAAGTGGACTTTAAGCTTAACTCAACCCCATAAAACCAGCTCATGGGGTGAGGTTTACACCCACTTATATACAATGAAATATCCTCATCTCTAGCCGATGTGGGATCTCCAACATTGTATTCTTATTGTGATAGAGTGAGACCTAGAGCATTTTTTTTACGATCTATCTTCTTCATAACTATGCCTCTTCTTCGTCTCTCATCTTTGCAATTGCTTTGTGATCTTGCTACCATCTTGCGGTTTGCGTTCACTGTCTTCTATCGTTTTCATTCTTCGTGTTCGAAGTCTTCTATTGTCTTTGTTCTTCGCATTTTTTGTTTGTTCTTCGTGTTCGCGATTTGAGTTTGCGGTCTTTCGTCGTATGAATTTTGAGAATTCTTCGTGTTCGAAGTCTTCTATTGTCTTTGTTCTTCGCATTTTTTGTTTGTTCTTCGTGTTCGCGATTTGAGTTTGCGGTCTTTCGTCGTATGAATTTTGAGAAAAAAATCACATATATTTTGGTCTCCAAACTAAATCTTGTGTACGACAATTGCGTACTACAATATGTGCCATTAGACTTGATTCCAAAATGATGGAAGATTATCTTCTTAAAATTAAAAGTCACATTGATGAACTTGTTGGTGTTGGTGTTCCCGTGCGTCATGAGGAACATGTTGATACTATTCTTGAAGGACTTCCCTCTGATTATGCACATGTTGTCTCTGTAAGTTAAAAAGACACGCCTTCAATTGTTGATATTGAAGCTCTCTTATATGGTCATGAAACATGACTTAACGTTATGTTTAGGAAACACATAACTTAGCCTCACCCTCATTGCACTATACTCAAGTCTATAATTGTTTTGTGGAGGCTCTCGTACTAGAAATTCTGGCAATGGTCACTGTGGTGGCAATTTTTTTAATTTTCAATGTCAAATATGTCTTAAGTCGACTCACAACTAATGTTTGTCATTTTAGATTTGATATTTCTTATCATCGTCATGAGTCCTTGTACTTCATTGATCCCGCTGGCTCATATAAATCGTCAAATACTTGGATAAATCCTAATAACAAGCCTGACAACATTACTCAACTAAGTGCTATGCTTATGAAGTCTAATTCTCATGGAAATGCCAATATATCTTGGATAACAGACTCTGGTGCAAGCTTTCATGTTACTGGTGTGGTCAACTTAAACATTTTGATGATCTAGACCAAATTCTCGTAGGCAATGATGAAGGTTTAAGTATTTGTGGTGCTGGTTTTTCTTCTTTTGTGTCACCTTTTTATTCACATATCACTTCAACTAAACAATTTGTTACATGTTCCTTCTATTACTAAAAATCAACTAAGTGTTAGTCAATTTGCCAAAGATAATTCTATTTTCTTTGAATTTCATTCTGTCAAATCCCAGGGGATGAATAAAGTTCTTCAAGGAGTTGTTGGTGTTGATGGATTGTATTCGTTTGATAATCTCCAGCTTCATAGTTGTTCTTCTCAACCACAGTTGTCATCTAAATCTCTTTGCTATTCACCCACACCTTGATCTTTGTTTAGCACTATTAAAACTGATATTCATAAATCAAAATCTAACAGTTTTCACTTGTGGCACAATAGACTTGGTCATCCTGATAATCATGTAATGCAAATTTTACTGAAACATTTAACATTTGTAGATCCTATAAAGCTGATTTTTATTTTTGTTCATCCTGTTGCGTTGGCAAGTCATATATGCTGCCTTCTCATGGTGGCAGAGTCTCATGGGTTAACTACCATATTCTTCTCATTCTACTCAATGTGAGACTCATAACAATCAGTTATGTAACAATTTAATCTTTAGCAGTAAGTATATGTATATAGTATATACTATAAAAGAGTACAAATGTATATAAAGAAAAACACCATCCCCCCTCCCAATAAAATCACCACCTCCAACCAAAAAACTCATTTCGTTTTCCTAGTTATAATAAAGCTTATCTCAAAAACTACTCAAAGTAGCTTCTAAAATGTATAGGAAATCTTATTTTTCAGTATACAAACACTGAGTATTAAATAACTTAAAAGTAGCTCTTTCTCCAATTCTTATTTTATTAAAAAAACTTAAACAAACACCAATTTGTTTTAAAATAATTTCTCACTTTCATGGGAAAAAATTGAAACAAATTAGTTTGTACTAGGTTTCACATGATAGATTCAGTGTCTTGCCATTTTTTCTGTCTAAATATGACACTGAAGCTTGTATGAGTGTATTTCTTTGGGAGAGAAGCTTACTTTATCTTAAACAGGATTGAGAACAGAAGTCCAAACAAGGCACTTAGCATTCGGCAGTCTGGATTTGGTGAAGATGCTTGGATTCAGTTGCAACCTCTGTCGGCAACGAACTTTTCTTGGGAAGATCCATATGGCAATAAGTTTTTAGATGCTAAACTTAGAGACGGTGATAGCAATGCAATTTGGAAACTTGATTTGGAAAGAAGTGGATTATCTTCAGTTGAATTTGGATTGCAATTCCATGTGATAGATAGGGGAGATATAATAATTGTAAAGTTTACCAATGATAGGATGGCAAGTTCAAGTTCACATGAAGAGATTAGAGGCCCAGTGACTTCTGGTAAAGGTGGAGTTTCTGGTGCTCAGGATGAGATGCAGAGCAGTGTTACTCCTTTCGAGCTCTTAATTGAGTTAGGGGTGGTTGGAATTTCTTTGGTGGATCATAGACCGAAGGAGCTCTCCTACTTATACTTAGAAAGGGTGTCCTTAACATATTCAACTGGCTACGATGGTGGAAAGACAAGCAGGTAACAGCCTTACAATATTTTAAGATGCATATCCAAATGAAGCATGTATCCAAAGAGCATATTTTGATTAAAAGTAAAAAGATTACTTTAAATGTCTATTCTGTATAGAAGTGCTGAATTTTTTTTATTTGATAGTACTTTGATTTCTTTTAGGACAGGATGAGGGTTTATGTGTGGGACATTTTCTCTCTCTTTTCCTACATGGTGTTAAAAGTCTATTTAACCTTATTTTAATGAGTACCTAATTTGTTGACCCATGTGAATGCACTGGTTGCTTCATTTTATGTATGCATCAAATTATTTGTAAATATAGTATGTTGATGGCTGTTAAATTCTTCCCAATATTTCTCTCGAACCATGTTTTAATGAGTTCCTAGTTTGTTAACCCATGTAAGTGGACTGGTTGCTTCATTTTATGCAAGCATCATCAAATGACTTGTAATAATAGTATGTTGATTTTCCCTCCTTAATATTAAGTAAAATGTGTTGACATGTAGTCCATATAACAGTACAAGTTATCCCTCTCTTATGCAATTGTTGTGCTATAAATGCATTTCATGTGTACCTGTCCAGCAATGCCTGCAGAGGCCACCCATCACAAAAATCAATTAAAAAAATCATAATCTAGCGTGAAATATAGAGGCCAAACTTTGAACGTTGACCCTTGTTCTCAGTTAGAATAGTCTCGTTGAGTTTGAAAGCTATATCTGTTACTTTCAGTTGTATAGAGTTTTTTAGGTCTAACCAACTCCATCAATCTATATACAGGTGTTTTTCTGTAGTTCGCTAGAGTACAATAATACATATTTTTCTCTACTTTCCTTTCTCTCCTCTTTCTCTGGCTTTCAAAAATATTAAATAGATTACTGATTACAAATTAAAATACTATATGATGGCTTAGTCCGATATATATTATACATGTGGTTTAAATAGAACTTATGAAGTTTGGACAACCCTTATGTTACAAATTAACTTTGTAGAGTTACGTTAGGCAGACTTTACGCCCGAATTTTAAGATGGTATTGGATTCTATCTTAGACTCATTCATGGGCACTTTGCATTTGCCATGCTCTAAGCTATGAATCCTAGACGTGAGAAAGAGTGCTGGGAAACTGCCTTAATTGTGGTCTCTTTGGGAGCTTACTTAATTGCAACCTCAAGGTTGGTGATTTAGTCCCACATTAGAGATATGGTTTAAACAGAGCTTATAAAGCTTGAGTAGTCCTCACCTTACAATCCAATTTTGAAAGGGTTGAGTTAAGCTCTAAGTCCAAATTCCAAGAATACTTGTTAGAGTTTGTGAGCTTTCTCTATTACAATTTACGTTAGTATTCTAATTTCTAGAGTTAGTGATTTCTTCTCTCTAATTGTATCTTTGTGAGTTAGGATAGTTAGTTTTTGGCCACATCAGTGCTGAGTCATCACTGACATTAACTTCCTCAAGACTTTTGCCAAAGGTCTGCATTTCCTATAAATTATGTACACTATATTTTCAGTATTGTAAATTTATTTTTAGGCATTTTTTACAGGTTCAAGCTCATATTTGGTTATTTGCAACTGGACAACCAGCTCCCTCTAACATTGATGCCTGTGCTCTTGGCGCCAGAACAGATCTCTGATGTGCAACACCCAGTATTCAAGATGACAATCACCATGCAGAATGAGAATAATGATGGAATACAAGTTTACCCATATGTTTATATACGAGTATGCTATGTTTTGATCTATGATATTCTAGATTTCTCAATAAAATTTCAAATATTTAAATTATATTATTTACAATCTCTTTAAATTTGATGGACGCTCTAGGTAACCGACAAGTGCTGGAGGCTTGAAATTCATGAACCTATTATCTGGGCTATCATGGACTTCTACAACAATCTGCATCTAGATCGCTTACCTAAAAGTTCAACTGTCACAGAGGTTGATCCAGAGATACGTTTTGAGTAATATTCTTTCTCTTTACTTTTTCAAAATATAGCTTTATTTTTGTTCAGAATACTATAGCTGGCTCACTTTTGTTTGGCTTTTAATGTTCTGCATATACTTTTCAATTATATGTATCAATGCACTACCAGATGACACAAATGCATATAACTACATGGTATTATATGGAGCTTCTTTGATATGTGGTGGCTTTGAGTTCAATCCTTGCCAGCTTAATTTTCCTGGTTAAGTTATATTATGTGCGTATGTTTTGAGCATAATCTTTTGCCCATGCTTAGTAGTAGTTGATAGGCTACTAGTTACTACTTAAGCTTTTGGCAACATATTACTTTTTTTAAATGGAAATTGAGTATATAACCTTCAAGTGTATTTTACATTATAGGCGTGGAAAATATGTCTGAAGTACGTTGTTTATTCTTCATGGGTTTCTTTTAACAACAGTTATAGTGTCATTCATAGGTACATATTGGAACTGGAAAAATATTATGAGGTTATATTATGCTTCTTCACTGTGTTTGTCTATTATGTTGTTTGGCTTTGGCTTCTTCTAGGATGATGCCTTATCTTTATTTTTCTTTCTGTAACCTAATTCTTAACAAATTTTGTGTTTAGTCGTTTTTTATTAAAGATACGTTTTAGGTGAACAACGAGAAAAGCCACTTACACTGTATAATCTCTTTTCTTTCATTTCGGAGGATTTTCTCCCTCACCCAGTTGAACACATTCTACTTTCTTACTTCATCTCTGGGAATAAACAACTGCAAATATAGCTGCATCTTAACTTAATTGGGGAGACAGGGGGTGTTAAAAGAAAACTAATTTGAAGGGTAATAAACTGATATATTATTAGGTTTTTGGTCTTCAAATCCTATTGCCGATTCCTAGGTAATTAGGATTACTCAAATACAGCCAACATCTGCTGTTGTGCACTTCTTATGCCCAAAATTTGTTCAATGAAGACTGGTCAGTTTACCCAGATAGTTACATGTTAATATGTTGTGATTTTGTTTGAAAAGAATGTGATTTTATTATTTGATCCCGTTAATTTTGCAGCCTAATAGATGTTTCAGAAGTAAGGTTGAAGTTTTCACTAGAGACTGCTCCAGGGCAAAGACCTCATGGGGTCCTGGGCATATGGAGTCCTATACTCTCAGCTGTTGGAAATGCCTTCAAGATCCAGGTGAGCTATTTGATATACTGTACACATAGACACACAGAGACGTAATTACATTCAAATTCAATAAGCATATGTAGTATATTATCCTTTCCTTTTAAATTCTATGACCTTATGTTGCCCTACTTCATACTTGTGATAGTGTGTTGTAGAGTTGGATGAATAAAGTTTCATATATCTGCCAGGTTGTTTCAACTTTCAAGCGTATTTGGGTCTTTATCAGCAATCTGACTTTATATATGATGCATACCATTTTTGTCCTGATACGATACCTCAACCATGTATTCCCTAACCATTTAGTTCCTTTTTATATATATTAGAAAAACCCCTACATTAGTGGGCTAGAAACAAATAAAAGGGTCTAAGAAAGTGGACCATGAGTCCGAAAGAGACATATTTCAATAAACAGGCCACTCAAGCTGAAAGTACACTCTTGGTTTTGATATACTCCCCCCACTTAGTTTGTATACCTTTTATTATCTTATTTTGTAATACATTTAAAGTATGCTGTAAATGATTGATATAGTTTGAAGTGTCAACCTAGTTGGGAATGCAATCTATATAGTGATGTTTTTGCATATCTAGTTTTCATTCAAAAAAAAGAAGCTGGAAGCACACTCACTCACTCTCCCACATTATTGGACATGGCCTGCACATAATTTATGATAAAAGTATGTTAAAAATGCTACAATTAGAACAAGGGTAGTGTATCTTTCAAAACATGAAAAGCAAGGTAGAACAAAGAAGCATCAATATAACAAGAGTGTACGCAAGGAATGATGTCAAGCCTGCTTACATGCTTGAAATTACTCCTGATTCTAAATAGAAGCGGTTTACTTTTCTGTGTTGCAAGAATTGGGTGTACTCGTGTTGTTTGCTAGTTCTTTATACAATTGTGAATGCTTGAATGCACCTGGGCTATAGAATTTTCTAGTTTTGTTACATTTTCCTTTACCAAAGTGGAATAATCTTGACCAATAAAATGTTGTGATAACTAGGTTTTTAACACTGACATATTGTTTTAGGTGCATCTAAGGAGGGTGATGCACAGAGACAGATTCATGCGGAAAAGTTCAATTGTTTCAGCTATTGGGAATCGTATTTGGAGAGATTTGATTCATAATCCTTTACATTTAATATTTTCAGTGAATGTACTAGGTATGACAAGTTCAACATTGGCTTCTCTTAGCAGAGGGTTTGCTGAGCTATCTACGGATGGGCAATTTCTACAATTACGTGCAAAGCAGGTAACACTTAATTATTGTTTGTTTCTACTAACAAATTTACAAGATCCTGTCATTTGTTTCTCTTTGATGCAAGTTTTATTTTCCTGGAATGTATCCTAATTTTTTTCCTAATTATTCTGAAGATTGTTGATTCCACCTCTGATTAAAATGATATATCTGTTATGCTTTATCACTTGAACACAGGTAAGATCAAGGAGAATCACTGGGGTCGGGGATGGGATCATTCAAGGAACAGAAGCTCTTGCCCAAGGTGTTGCCTTTGGTGTCTCCGGTGTAGTGAGAAAGCCTGTTGAGAGTGCTCGACAAAATGGTCTCCTAGGATTGGCTCATGGGCTTGGACGTGCCTTTTTAGGTTTCATTGTGCAACCAGTAAGCGGGGCCCTTGATTTTTTCTCTTTGACTGTTGATGGAATTGGTGCAAGTTGTTCCAAATGTTTTGAGGTTTTCAACAGCAAGATTGCATTCCACAGAATTAGAAATCCTCGGGCTGTACATTCTGATGGGGTACTGAGAGAATATTGTGAAAGACAGGCTATAGGGCAGGTATGTTAATTAAATGCATCTCCACAAGTACACTGAAACATTTGAAGTGGTTTTCTATTTTTTCTGCAAGTAGGGGGAAAACAGCGGACAACACATTTGAGCTCATTTAAACTATTTGAGTGAGTTATGTTTGTATTATACCCACAAATTTAGGAGAAATAATATGATTGCATTATTATGGGATACATCAGATTTGTATATATAAATGAGCCTGCTGCTGATTATTTTGGGAATTAGGATAGCTTATTCTAGAGGACAAATCCATGTGATTATAGGGTTGTTTCTAAATATAGATGCATAGTATTAATAGCGAGATACAGTAATGATAAAGAATAAAAATATAGCGAGGCTAATATAAAACTTCCTAAAATTCTTCCAAAAATGCAACCCAATTTTGACACACTCCCTCAAGCTGATAAATAAATTTCTCCATTGTCGGCTTGGACATAATTCTTTCAAAGCTATTGTTGTTTAGCCCCTTGGTAATTTTGAGTATATGTTCAAGTCTGTCCACCTTGATATATTTAGTTCTACCATTCCACATTTTGTTGTGGGCTATACTAATTGCAAATTTATTGTCACAATATAACCTCAGGTTCCTCCCACCTTATCTTCAAATCTTCCAATATAATCTTCAGCCATGAAATTTTACATACTCCTTGCACCATGACTTAGAATTTTGCTTTAGTGCTAGATTTGACTACCATGCTTTGTTTTTTGTTTTTAGTCACTAGGTTTCCCCCTTTCAGTAGTTGACCTTGTATTCATGACTAACACCACATAATCAACATTTGTATGTGCCTCGAGACTTACTATATTTTTTTTAATAAAATCCCTCTCCCTGGTATCCCTTCCTTTTACTAGACAATTCAAAGGGTAGCTTGTAAATGTGTTTCCGTTGGTTGGTACATAAATTAGCTAATTAGACTCACAACAAAGGCAATGTCTAGCCTAGTGTGAGATAAGTAAATGAGTTCAAGTCTCCAATACCCTTTGCAATGTGAAAATCATCAGTCAGGTGATTGACCTTTCCTTCTCTCTTCAATGTGGTCTTAAAGAGTTGTGAGATAATTCTTTCCATTTGATGAATAAGCAAAATGATCATTTTTGCAATTCTCCAGCATTTTGGGACTTGTTCCCAGTTTTTTCATTTCAGCCATCAAAAGTAGGTAAAATCAAGGCAAAAAGAGGGAGGAAGATTAGAATCATATACCGTGAAGGCTACAACAAGGATGTGAGTCGCACAACAATGAAGGCTATGTGTTACGAAGTGGACTTTAAGCCTAACTCAACCCCATAAAACCGGCTCAATGGGGTGAGGTTTGCACCCACTTATATACTATGAACGGCTCTAATCTCTAGTCGATGTGGGATCTCCAACACACCCCCCTCACGCCGAGACTGCCAACTCGTGCGTGGGACTATATATTATGGGTGGTCCGATAGCGGCCCGATAGCGGGTGGCACGATAGGTCCAACACAAACACTCGTTAGGATAGGCTCGAAAATGGCTCTGATACCATGTTACGAAGTGGACTTTAAGCCTAACTCAACCCCATAAAACCGGCTCAATGGGGTGAGGTTTGCACCCACTTATATACTATGAACGGCTCTAATCTCTAGTCGATGTGGGATCTCCAACACTATGTATTAGGATAAGTTAGAACAATTAGATGCCTAAAGATCAGAATCTCTGCTACCATCTCAACTTTAGGAAAATAATGTGATTGCATTACTCTAAGATACATCATACATATATATATATATATATACACACACACACACATATACTAGGATTAAGTTTGCACAGTTAAAGACTCCTAAATATCAGGAGCTCTAATTACCATCTCAAATTTAGAAAAAATAATATGATTGCATTATTGCAAGATACATCAGATTTATAAGATTTATGTGTCATGATACTACTTTTAAAGCTTTACCATGTAACCTCTAGAAAGATTTTTGAATGGTTTTGACCTCAATAATATAATCAAAACTTTACGTGTTAGATAGAAAAGTCTTTTACCCCTTAATAATAATATAATTGATATTTTAGGTATTAGAAGGAAAAGGTGACAAAGGAATAGATGGATGCAAGAAAATAAATTTCCCTAATGAGCTTGAAATTATAGGTCATATAGGTAGGCCAAAGTAGAAAGAGATAAAAGTGAATACTCACTCGGTATAAGTATTTGATAGTGTGTAATGATGTGGTACAAAATACTAACTCAATGATCCTAAAATACTCTTATGGATACTCTTGCATATATAGTTATTGTAATGCAAAATACTGACCTTATACCCCTGTTTATGAACAACACTATGAAAAGAAAACAGTACCCTTTATTTTGGGTGTACTCAAAATCCTTAATTATATCAATTAAACCATTAAGCACTAATAAATGTATTTTCTCCAACAAGATATAGTTGATGTGAATTTCATCCAACAGTGAGAATTATTTTAAGGAGGGGGGGGTTTCCATTTGTTGCTAATAATTATTTGTATAGAATGGGTACGAGTCATACTTTTATTTTATTTATTTTATCATCCAACAATATTTATTACTTGGAAAAATGAGTATCTGTAGTCACTGGAAAGATTTGATTATGACGTGCAACCAAGCAAGCTTTCTGAATGCTTTTGTTGTTGTTTGTAAACTCTTATGTCTGTCAGTTGGCAAATTGTGTGAATGATATGTATGCAATGCCTTATTTATGTTTTCTTTTCTCCATTTATTTGCTGGGTCCAGATGGTGCTTTACCTTGGAGAGGCCAGTCGACAATTTGGATGTACTGAGATTTTCAAGGAACCTTCAAAATTTGCTTTGTCTGATTATTATGAAGAGCATTTTACTGTGCCTCATCAGAAAATTGTTTTGGTAACCAATAAACGAGTCATGCTTTTGCAGGTTAGTCAAACATAGTCATAGGGATTAGGGATTATGGATTATGCTTCTTTTAGGGAAATAACTCAACTGCAGGTTAGTCTTTGGGATTGGGGTTATGTTTCTCTTATAGAAAATAACTCATTTGTCTTTTCTGTTTTTGTCTAGTGTCTTGCTCCTGACAAAATGGATAAAAGACCTTGCAAGATTATTTGGGATGTACCCTGGGATGAGTTGATGGCGCTGGAGCTGGCTAAAGCAGGCAGTTCCCAACCTTCTTTCTTGATCCTCCATCTGAAACATTTTCGGAGATCTGAAAATTTTGTGCGAGTGATAAAATGCGATAGTGTGGAAGTGTTTGAAGGAAGAGAACCCCAAGCTACTAAGATATGTTCAGTGGTGCGTAGAACATGGAAGGCATATCAGTCTAACATGAAAAGCTTCATTCTAAAGGTAAGTGGTATTCACAACCTGGTTCATTTCTTCAAAAGGAACAGAGTTTTAATAGAATTTCACTTCTAGGTTCCTTCAAGTCAGAGACAAGTGTATTTTTCCTGGACTGAAGTGGATAGCAGAGAATCACGGACCCCTAATAGTAAGGCCATTATTAGTTCTAGAGAGATTTCATCAAACAGTACTGCATCTGATGATAGGCGATTTGTGAGACACAACATTACTTTCTCAAAGATCTGGAGCAGCGAACAAGAATACAATGGTCGATGTTCATTATGCAGCAGGAAACAGGTCCTTTACTCATTTCTTGCTAAAGTTGTTTGTGCACTGGGCATGAGGTTCTTAAACTGAACCAATGGTGTTAAATGTAACATGCATTTTATGTTCTCAGATTTCACAAGATGGAAGAATATGTAGCATTTGGAGGCCTGTGTGTCCTGATGGGTAATTATCATTCTTCTCTACAGCTGTTCAATATTGGACTTAGCTAAATCTTCTCTACAAGCAAACTGAGCATTTGAAGCTCAAACTAGGCTTTTATTTATTCAGACAAATCAAATTTAAATCTTTAACTTGGCTTATTTTGAAATATGAAAGCTTAACTCATCTTGTTTAGCTTTTTCATGGGATGGTTTTTCTTTACCGGTTATCAAATATCTTATTTGATGTATTTCAAGTTTATTAACGTAGTAATTAAGAATGGACATTTTCATGTAGAAGAAAAGTAAAAAGATGATGAAAAGGAGGATAAAGGAATACTAAAACGTAATAGTTTGGATATGTAATAGTTTATATAAAATCATAATATACTAAACATGCTCCTTTTCATATCTAAACTTAGCATTATCATTACCGCACTCCTTGCCTTAATAGTTTAATTTAATTAATGTATTTGTTCAATAAGCTTGTTAACTTCAGTACCAAAAATATTTTCCTATTGCTTGAATGTATGGGTTATTTTTGTGTATGTCGTAGGAATCTTATAGGTTGGACTTGCATTATCTGTTCTACACTAATTTTTTTAAACAATTTTGTGAAACATCAGTTCGCATATGCTTTCCATTTAAAGTTTTATGTGTTTTCCTATCATTCACCTATCTTAGTCTAAGATTGCATGGTATTTTTATCTTAGCATGAATTTGGTCCTACCAGAATGGTTGTGTATCGTAAGTTATCTTCACATTCTGAATTTTCTGAAAAGTTTAGTAGTGTTCATGGCCAATGCTTTATTCCAATTTGATTTCGCATGACCTAGTTAAGTTCACTATTTCTTCCTAAAAATTAAGAAAGATCAGGGATGTACTCTAATTTCTGTTGACTATGTTCATGATTCATCCACTTCGGAGTTGCTGCAAACATGAATTATTCTGATGACAACTGTTTTCCTGCGTTTATGAAATGCATACTTGGGAATTAATTAAATTTGAAAGGGCATGCCTTTATGCCACACTTATTGTACATGTTTATAATGTCAAGTTAATTACTTTTCCAGCTATATATATATTGGGGATATTGCTCGTGTTAGTCTCCATCCTCCAAATGTGGCTGCTGTGTACCGCAAGATTGATGGACTTTTTGCTCTCCCGATGGGATATGACTTGGTAAGGTTAAACTATTGTTAAGAGTACAAGTTAACATCCATACGGTTAAGAATGAAGAACATAAATATAGGATTGATATCCCTTGTGTAAAATACACACATAGGGGTCTTTATTTATAAATGAGAATAATAACATAATAACAGAATAATATAAACTATGGGTTAAGCCTATTACATTCAACACTCTCCCTCAGGTTGGTGCATATAAATCATATGTATCAAGCTTGTTACATATATAATCAATTCTATGCACATATAATCAATTCAGTATTGATGTCTCCAGACACAATCTTTTCTCGAATGAAATGACAATCAATCTCAATATGTTTGATCCTTTCATGAAAGACGAAATTTAAGCTAATATGAAGAGAAGCTTGATTATCACATATGAGTGTCATTTGATTGACTTCTCCAAATTGCATTTCTTTGAGTAACTGTTTAAGTCAAATAAGTTCACAAGTAGTTGAAGTCATAGCTCTATATTCCGCTTCAGCACTAGATCTTACGACAACATTTTGTTTTTTACTCTTTCAATAAATTAAATTATCACCAATATAAACACAATATCCGGAAGTAGATCTTCTATCAGACAGAGACCCTGCCCAATCAGCATCTGAGTAACATACAACTTTAGTATGATTATTGTGACCATATAGCAAGTCTTTTCCAGGAGAACCTTTAATGTATTTCAATATACATATGACTGCATTCCAATGATCAACACATGGTGAATTAAGGAATTGACTCACCACACTAACAGCAAATGAAATATTTGGACGAGTGATAGTAAGATAGTTCAATTTTCCAACTAATCTTCTGTACTTCTCAGGATCTGAGAAAGGCTAACTAGGTAAGAGTTTGACATTATGATCCATAGGTGTCTTAACAGATTTTTCTAGTTTTCTTCGAAATATCCAATGCATACTTCCTCTGAGAAATAACAATACCATTGTTTGATTATGCTACCTCAATCCCTAAGAAATAAATAGTTTGCCAAGTTCTTTGGTCACAAAGTGTTGACAAAGGTGTTGTTTTACCTGTAAGATGTCATGGTGATCACTGTGTGTAAGAACAATGTCATCAACATATACTACAAGATAGATACAGCCAACACTCGAGTGATGGTAAAAAACCGAATGATCTACTTCACTGCGAGTCATACCAAACTATTGAACAACTTTGCTAAATTTTCCAAACCAAGCCTTAGGAGACTGCTTAAGACCATATAAGGATTTGTGCAAACGACATACCAATCCAAAAGACTCCCCCTGAACAACAAAGCCGAGTGGTTGCTCCATATAAATTTCTTCCTGCAAATTCCCATTAAGAAAGGCGTTTTTGACATTCAGTTGATAAAGAGGGCATTGTTGAAGACCATCCATGGCTATAAATAAGCGAACTGAAGTCATCTTTGCTATTGGAGAAAAAGTATCACCATAGTCTAAACCAAAAATTTGGATATAACCCTTGACCATAAGACGAGCTTTGAGACGATCAATAATATCATTAAAACCAATTTTAATAGCAAAGACCCACTTGCAACCAACAACAGATTTCCATAAGGTAAAGGAACGAGGTCTCAAGTTCCATTATTCTGAAGTGCACTCATTTCATCAAGCATGGCTTGACGCCAACCAGGATGAGCTAAGGCATCACCTACAGACTTTGGAATGGACACAGAAGAAATAGATGAAAGGCAAATGTAAAAAGATTGACATAGTCGATGGTAGCTTAAAACATTATAATATGGATTAAGGGTAGAATGCATACCTTTATAGAGGGCAATGGGAATATCAGGTTCAACTATCGAAGCCGGAAGAGACAGAGGATCTGGAACTAGAAGAGAGTCATCCTGTGGATGATGGGAACAATGGTAAACTTGAAGAGGTGGAGGAGGAGGAGAATTTGCAGGCCCACTGGACATAATAGGAGGATCAAAGACAACTAGAAGTAGATCTTCTATCAAACGGAGATCCTGCGTAATTAGCATCTAAATAACATACAACTCTAGTATGGTTATTGTGAAGCCTTTTCCAGGAGAACCTTTAATGTATTTCAATATACAAATAGTGGGTTCACCAAAAAAAAATTTGAATCCTAACCCTAAGCTATGGATACCATGTTAAGAATGAAGAAAAGAAAATATCCTGTGTAAAATACACACAGGAGTCTTTATTTATAGATGAAAATAATAACAAAATCAATAACATAATAATTGAACGGTTGCATAATCAGGAGAATTATGTTATAGTTAAGTGCATATTCCATTTTATATTTATTAGGACAGATTTGTTAGTGATTTGATTTGTACAGCTTTAAACACCCATTATTTCTTGCTTTCATTACCTATTATTTCTTTCCTTACTTAGGTTGTAAAACCGTTTATAAATAGAGACTGTAATCACATTTGTAAGAAATCTCAGAAATATATTTCATCTATTTCTTTCCACTTGGTATCAGAGCCATTTCGAGCCTATCCTAGCGAGTGTTTGTGTTGGGCCTATCGTGCCGCTCGCTATCGGGCCGCTATCGGACCACCCAAAATATATAGTCCCACGCACGAGTTGGCAGTCTCGGCGTGAGGGGGGTGTGTTGGAGATCCCACATCGACTAGAGATTAGAGCCTTTCATTGTATATAAGTGGGTGCAAACCTCAACCCTATGAGCTGGTTTTATGGGGTTGAGTTAGGCTTAGTCCACTTCGTAATATGGTATCAGAGCAATACTATAACAAATTGAACAATATAAATTATGGGCTAAGCCGGTTACATTCAACACATACTATAGCAAATTAAGTTTCACATGTCATTTGGGAAGAAGATTAATGCTTTTCTTATTCCAACCATTTAAAATCAACGTAAATATGAGGCAAATTTTCATTGACTCTATTCTCTTCTGCACAATAAATATAGATTTGTTTGTCTTTTTGAAAGTGAGTTTTAGACATAACTCAACTTTACAGAACTACACATACTTATATATTATATATTATAATTTGACTATATCTCTAATCATAAAAGATCAAGAATGGTATGTTACTATCTTAAAGCTCTGTATTTTGTTAGAGGTCAGTTAGTTACTCGTTATTCTATAGATAGAGATCATTGTATTCAGAAGAGGTGATTACAATTCGATTAAGTGCTCGGTCAAGTTCTCTCTCGAATTCCTGTCTGCATTGTTTTTAATCACTAGTAGCCAAATTTGTAAGCAAGTTCAAGTCAATCTGTTTCAAACTTTCTTCCACTCCCATGACTACCTACTCAAACTGGCATAATCGGAATAGCAGAAGAGTAATACATTTCATTTCAGATGTAGAACCCTTGTACCAGAATGATATTAGATAGCCATATAATTTCAGTCGACTTAGATTTTAAGGAAGAATACTGTCATTTCATTCAAGGCTTGTTTGAGCTTTTTCCATTGTGAAAAAATATTAGGGGAAAAACAAAATGAACCGTGTCCTGAAGGGTTGAAAGAATTATTTCACCTCTACGGCACATATGTTTCATGTCTGTAGCAGAGATGTTTTTAGAATAAAGATTCTCAGCTAATAGTGTATAATGTTATCCTTAATCTTTAAATTATATTCAGTATCAGTTGGTGCTTAGTACTCCTTAGACAATGCCTGCACTAGTGGTAATTGTGATTATTTGAGTGGATCAGAGATTTTATGCCTTATCACCTAAGAATGGTTTCACCCTCGGCAGGTGTGGCGAAATTGCTCGGAAGATTACGTTGCTCCGGTATCAATTTGGCAACCACGGGCTCCAGATGGATTTGTGGCTCCTGGATGTGTTGCCGTTGCTGGTCATTCGGAACCAGAGCCTGATCTTGTGTACTGTGTGGCAGAGTCACTGATTGAGGAAACAGAATTTGAAGATTTGAAGGTTTGGTCTGCATCTGATTCATATCCATGGTCCTGTCATATATATCAAGTACAGAGTGATGCTTTGCATTTTGTTGCACTACGACAAAGCAAGGAAGAATCCGACTGGAAGCCCAAGAGAATCCGTGATGACCCTCACTGTCAGTTGCCATCACAATAACCTCCGTTTTCATTTCTTCAAGGTCCAGAGGCTGAAGAAGGCAGCAAACGTAAGCTTCACAATTTTAAAGATTCGCCTATTTAAGATGTCATTCCAATATATTTTGCTAGTTTAATTGTTCAACTGTGTGCACAATAAATTGTGTATAGCCTTTTTTTTTTCTTGATTTCATTCTTAGGATCATTTTTTTTTTCTTTAATTCTCTTTATATATTTTTTTTACAAAAATTCTTTTAATTTGACTTTTTATGTTTCATAATTATTATTTTATTGCCTCTCGTCTTTCCTTTTCGATCTTAATTAACTACCCACAATAATCATAGAAGTTAATACAATAATCTATTTTTACAAGTGTTCACGTTTTTTTATAATTTTGATGATAGTTTTTATTTTAATAATTATTTTATTTTTTATTATTATAAGAAGAAAAAAAAGACATGCTTCCACTTGAATTAGATAAATCATGTTGCATATATTAAAATAATCAAAACACCAAAATTAATGTATTTGGACGTAGTTTGAAATTTATTAGAATAAAAGTTATTGAAAAAATTTATTGGACCTTATGGTTTGCATGGAATGAAATCTATGTTTAAAACAATAATACAAGTTGGCACATGTTGATATAAAAGAAGATGCTAAAAGGTAGAATAGAAGGTATATAGTGTGGTTGATCGAATGAAGCAAGTGTGATATGATACACCACCTTCACCTTTAGTTTGCTATGTCATTGAATATAGTATATTATGTAAAACAGTAAGAAGATACTATAAACTATTTTTCTATATTAGGTAGACTACAATTCATGAAATTCGTAGAAGGGTACTAAGAATGGAACAAAATTTCATTAACTTGCATAAGATAATCCTTATATAAAAGTCAAGTAGGGATCATTGAGTAATACCATTCTTACTAGATATTAGACGGTTTTATTAAATGTGGTTTTACTAAATGATTTTGTTAGACATTATTTACATGAAGTACGCATCAGATGATCTAATTAAACAATATTCATTAAACCGTTTGGCAAACCAGCTAGACAGATTAACTAAATCTAATATAACAAATATGTATCATAATATCCCCTTCAAACTTGATGAAATATATGCATTATGCCAAGTTTGCATATATGGTTTTGAAGGCAATGTGGTTTAAAGATTTAATAAAAATATCAACAATTTTTTTAGGGAATGGAAGATGAAGGAAAATAACTTGTGAATTTTTTTTTATCACATGATAATTTATGTCAATGTGTTCGGTGTGTTCATGGAAAATAAGGTTAGAAGCAATATGACGAGTTGTTTGGTTATCGCAATAAAGGACAAGAATGATGTTGGAAACAATGTAGATCACAAATAAATAACTTATCCATTATAGGTAACAAGAGTTTGATATTTTGGACATGAGGCTCATATTTGTTAGATCATTTATGTCAAAGTCTACAAAAATACACCTTAGTATTGTGAGATATAGTAATCTTTCAGTGAGTATGAATTAAGATTTGGAAGAGGAACTTTGCATTCGAACAAGGGTTTCAGATCACCTATGGGGTGTAGAGCTTTGTAGGATCTTTAAGAATATTCAAAGCATATTTTCTTTGACAAAGAGGTATAACTTCTTTGGACCAAGGCACTTCAAGATCAAGGAAATACTTAAGTTGGTAAAGATCCTTGATTCTGAAAATTTTGTTAGAAAGTAATATCGAGAATCTCCTATCTACATACACAATAAGAATAGTAAAAATATTTTTATTTTTCTTAATGAAAGAGTTATCAAAGTTAGAGTATATAAAACCAATTGAAATGAGAAAAAGAAATAGTTTAAAAAATCATTATCTAATACCTTTTTAGGTCATGATTTAGTTTGTTTGCAAACTTGATTTTGATTTGGAAGAGCAAGACCAAGAGGAGGATTCATAAAAAATATTACTAACATAACATCAAGTTAGTGTAGATTTCAGTCTCTAACAATAAGTAATAGTAAAACATAACACATTAATGACTTTTATATTTATTAGTAACCTTATACAAATCACAATTGTAAGCAATATTACAAATGCATCTTGCTATAGACTTATTCGAGTTAAAAGAGTAAAGAGGGAGAGTGAAAGGATTAGGAAAAGAGAGAGATTGAGAGAACTTTAGTATATGATATTCAGCTTTACATGTAGAGCAGCCTGGGTGTTAATAATACCTAGTGCAGTATGGAATACAAGTAACAGTTAGGACTGTTATAAACAGTTATTACTATTATACCTAATATCCCCCCTTAAATTGATGGTTTAGGATACACCATTAATTTATGTGAGAAGGCTGAAAAAGGGCCAGCATTTAAAGGTTTCGTGAAAACATCCGCGATCTGCAAAGTGGTAGGGACATGTAGAAGATGCAGTTGCTTTTATTGAATAGCATCACGAACAAAATGGAGGTCAAGCTCAAAGTGTTTGGTCTTGGAGTGCATAATAGGATTGGATGCCAGAAGAACAGCGCCAAGGTTATCCGAGCGAATGGTGGGTAGAGTAGGAGGAAGACGAAGTTCAGTGAGCAGATTCTGGATTCATTTGAGTTCAGCAAGCGTAGCAGCAATGAAAGCCAAGCAATAGGATTTGAGCCGAGAAAGACAACAAGGCCGGAGGTAGATTTCCTATCATCAAGATCAGAACCCCAATCAGCATCAGCAAAGGCATTGAGAGTGAGTTGAGAAGGGCGCCGAAAATGAAGACCATGAGTGGTAGTGCCAGCTAGGTAATGGAGAATACGTTTAACAACATTCTAGTGGTGATGCTGAGGGTTGTTCATGAACTGGTATGCTTTGTTGACACTATAGGCGAGTTCAGGATGAGTAATGAGGATATATTGAAGAGAGCCTATCATTGAGCAATAGAATGAAGGATCGTTTACAACAATGGTAGCTATTGTTAAACGAGTAGTGGAAAGCATGGGTGTTGGTTGAGGCTTGGAAGAGAGCATGTTGGTTTTAAGAAGGAGATCCTGATTGTATTTAGTTTGAGATAGATGTAAGCCGCCATCCAACGTCCAAGTGGCTTCAATCCCGAGAAAGTAATGAAGAGTCCCAAGGTCCTTTAGGGCAAAGTGCTGACTGAGAGAGTGAATAAGACGTTGAATGGCACTGTTAGAGTTCCCTATGATTAGTATATCATTAACATAGATTAGGACAAAGATAGTAATGTTGTTGTGGAAGTGAAGGAAAAGAGAGGTGTCACTTTTAGTAGGATGAAAACCAAGAGAAAGCAAAGTGGTACTTAGTTTGTGAAACCAGGATCTGGGTGCTTGCTTCAACCCATAGAGAGCTTTGGTAAGTTTGCAAACAGTGTTGGAGTCACCAGTTTCAAAACCAGGAGGTTGACTCATGTAGACAGATTCCTCAAGGTCACCATACAAAAAGGCGTTATTAATATCAATTTGATTGACAGACCAGTTTAATTGAAGAGCTAGAGTAAGGATAATACGGATGGTGACAGGCTTTATCACAGGACTGAATGTTTCAAAATAGTCAAAACCATATTGCTGATGAAAACCTTTGGCGACGAGGTGAGCTTTATTGCGCTGAAATAAGCCATCAACATTGTATTTTATTTTGAAAATCCATTTGCAACCAATGGGTTAAACTCCAGGAGGAAGGGTAGTGAGAATCCAAGTGTTGTTTGTGTTTAGAGCAGCAAGTTCTTCTTACATGGCAGCAAGCCATTGGGGAAGATCTAAGGCCTCTTTGGTGGATTTTGGAAGAGGCAACAGAGGGACAACAATGAAAGCACTTGGACCAAGTAAGGCAGCCTTCGCACGTGTAAGCCTAGGGTGAGTGTTGAGAGGAGCAGGATGTCGTGGAGGTGAAACCGTGGAAGACAAATCAGAGTGAGAGGATATGGATGCAGAGGAAGCAGGTTGGTCATGTGAAGAAGCAGGGGCGATGGGTTGTGAGGCAGGAAGAGCTGGTTGTGACACAGAGATAGTCGGTTACTGGAAAACAGTTAAACTAGGTGAAGAATCGGAGGGGCTATTTGTGGGTGGAGAGACAGAAGAAAAAGGGTTAGAAGAATCAGCATAGGGAAAAACAGATTCATTAAAAGTAACATGACGAGTAATATACATACGTCCAGTGGGAGAGAGACACATGTAGCCTTTGTGATTGGAGGCATAGCCAAGAAACACACACAAAGATGAACGAAAACTCATTTTATGTTTATTATATGGGCGAAGCAAAGGATAACAAGCACATCCAAAGGTTTTGTAAAAAACATAATCAGGTTGTGTGTTAAACAACAAATAATATGGGCTTTGATTATTTAAAACAGGTGTGCGTAAAACATTGATAATGGATACGACAACAGTGAAAGCATAGCCCCAGAAATGCATGGGTAATTTAGAACAAGTAAGTAAAGTCAAACCAATATCAACAATATGTCTATGCTTGCGTTCTACATAACCATTCTGTTCATGAGTGTGAGGGCAAGTTAGACGATGAGATATGCCATTGGATAGCAAAAAGGATTTAAAACAGAGAAATTCTTTTGCATTATCATGCTTAACAAAAGAAAACCAGTTTGTTTTTCAACATATATTTTAAAAGATTTAAAAACAGTGAAAGCTTGTGATTTAGCATGAATTAAATAGAACCAAACATATCTAGTGTAAGCATCCACAAAAGAGATATAATAAGGAACACCATTAGTGGCAGGGGTAGCCGATGGCCCCCAAATGTCAATGAAAACAAGCTGTAAAGGTTTAGTGTATATAGTTTGAAAAGCTTTAAAAGGAAGCTGATGGGACTTGCCAACAACACAGGATTCACAAAATTCATGTTTAGCAGTAAAGGGTATATTACACATCTTCATTATTTGATGAATCACTCTTGGTTGGGCATGACCAAACCGGGAGTGCCACAAATGATAAGCAGAAGAGCTAGTAGTGAGTGCAATATTGTAAGCAGAATATGATGCAGTTTGAACTAGATTGGGAAACACATAAAGACCATCTTTAAACTTGAATATTTTGATGGTTCCCTGACGTTTAACAAGACAAACATCAGCATGAAACTCAAAGAAAACATATCACGGGCGAACCTGGAAACACTTAATAGATTTTTAGAAATAGTAGGAACATGCAGAAGGTGGTGTAAAGAGAAGGTATGATGAGTATTAAGATCTGTAAAAGTTGCAGAACCAATAGAAGTAATAGGAAGCTGGAAACCATTACCTACAACCACCTTTTCCGAACCTGTGTAGGGAGTTGTTGTGGAAAGATTGGTGCCATGATTTTTGGGGGTCCCGAGGGGTACCAAAGGGGATCATGGAGATTTTTGGGGGTCCCGAGGATCGAAGGTTCATCATCACAAAGAGAAGAAGGAAAATGAGCAGTATTAGCAATAACTTGAGATGGAGTGAAAGAATCAAACCTATGCCAACAGTGAAGGGCAGTGTGCCCATATTTTCCACAGATTTGACATTGAACCCGAGAAGAGGAAGCAGTAGAAGATATCTTGGGGAAGTTCTTGGATAATTGAAAGTGGGGTTTAGAGTAGAACCGTTGTTTGGCGTGACCAGAGGGGCGGAAAAAGGAGGAAGAATGTGTAGAACTGGATAGGGAGAGAAGGAGGATGGGACAGAAGCAACATTTGCCTGCAGAATGTGATCAACAGATTGTTTGTTTCGTTCAATACGATTTTCTTGAGCAAGAAGCAGTGCTTCAATGTTTGCAACCGTGTAAGGGTCAAGATGGGATGTGATAGAAGTTATAAAAGGGTCGTATTCGTCAGACAGCCCATCAAGAACAACTTCAATGTGATCTTCAATAGAGATGGGACAACCCACAGCAGCCAATTGATCTACGATTTTCTTGATATCAACAAGGTAGGCAGAGATGGAGCGATCCTTCTTGGGTGTACGCAGCTGCTGCTTGTGCTTCTTGATTAGAGCACGGGTTTGGGACGCATAATGGGTCTGGAGCTTTTCCCAGACTTGGGCTGTGTCCCTACCAACCATCTGGGTGAGGACACCTGCGGTCATTGATGCCAGTAACCAGGCCAAGATTGCTTGATCTTGACGATCATACTGGATGTATTTGAAATTCACAATTGGAGAAGTGTCTTCCTCGATAGAAATAAGACGTGGAGGAATGCATGACCCATCCAGAAAGTAAAGAAGATCTAAACTGCAAAGAGTGGCATTAACTTGCTGCCGCCAGACAAGGAAGTTTTCTGAAACCAGTTTTAGAGGAATTGGTGTATGAAAGATATGAGGGGGAAGGGCTTCGGGCTTGGCAGAAAAAGTTTCAGAATTGGGTTCAGTGGTAGATG
The DNA here is from genome assembly GCF_000499845.2 of Phaseolus vulgaris. NCBI lineage: Eukaryota > Viridiplantae > Streptophyta > Magnoliopsida > Fabales > Fabaceae > Phaseolus > Phaseolus vulgaris. Next base: position 299,191 of record NC_023758.2, on the reverse strand, counting down.
ATGAGGCCATTTTGTTGGCTCTGGATACCATAAAAGAGTAAAGAGGGAAAGTGAAAGGATTAGGAAGAAGAGAGAGAGATTGAGAGAACTTTAGTATATGATATTTAGCTTTACATGTAGAGCAGCCTGGATATTAATAGTACCCAGTGCAGTATGGAATACAAGTAAACAGTTAGGATTGTTATAAACAGTTATTACTGTTATACCTAATACGAGTTTCCTCCAAATAATTTTTAAATATATATATATATATATATATATATATATATATATATAAAAGTAACGTTCTTTTTATCTTGTTTAATAAAATGAATTTCTTTAAAAAAATTAGACAAATAAAAGTAATTTTAAAAAAAAAAAATTCTTAAATCTTTTCAAAGATGTTTAGTCACATAAATCACGCTTTTCTTAATGTTGGAAGGTAATGAGTGATTAATCCAAGAAGAAATCACAATATTGCATCTTTTTCACAGTTCATACAACGGGTCTTCACGATGCAAACAATCCATGAACTTCAGCAGCTTATTGTTGGATAAAAGAACACGTTACATGTTTCTAATCCAAAAATGATAGTTGTCTTGTTAAATTGAGGAGAGACAAACATAATTCTAGGATTCTTTCCGATGCAAATAATAAGGGTTTGTACGGATTTGCAGGATTAATATAATGATTTATAATAGAATATTTTTTCAATGTGTGATGTTTTAGAAAAATATATGAAGAAAACAACAAGAAAAGAAAAAAAGCAATCCACAACAAAAAAGAACAGAAGTAGCAGCAGAGACCAAACATGTCATTCAACCTATTCTGATATTATATTAAATATATTATTCCATTTTGAAAAAATAACAAACAATTTTTTTATATTAAGTACAATATAATCCATGAAACTTTTAGAATAGTGCATGAGAACTGAACAAAACTTTATTAGAAAAAACATATAAAACTCAGGTCACAAGATAATATAAAGAGTCATTCTATAGAAGACAAGCAGGAAGTGCTGAGTAATAGACGCTATCTATGAGAAAAATACATTAAACGGTCTAGTTATTAGACAATACCCATTAAATGATCTCGCTAGACAATAATCTAATACAATACAAATATATTAAAATACATTAAGATCTAAATATGTGTCCACTAAGAGTTACAACACTCCTTTTAAATTAGCTTTACTAATTTGACAACTTTTGTTTTTTTATATGTTATTGAATGTCATGATTTAGTGCGAAAACAAATGATTAAATTTTGATGTTTGGAAAATTCACAATTGAAATAATTTTTGTGTGTTCTAAAAATAAAATTTCACAATAGAATCTAGAAAAATAAATATAAATATAGATGATACATTCTAGAAAAGATTTTATGAGAAACAAAATCCAAATATATATTTAAGAGAATAAATTCTAGAAACAACGAAAATCTAGAAACATATTCCGTATATATTCCAGAAAATTGTTTCGGAAAGATTAATCTAGTAAAATTTTCAGAAACCCAAATTCACAAACGTATTCTGAAATATCAAATACAAAATACATTTTCACCTAAACCTTTCATTTTCAATTCACTTCCTGTAGTGTAGAGTGGAGGTTAAAATTTTAATGGATTAAGGAAGCAACAGCCCATAACAAATTATTGTTTTGTAGAGACAATTATTATATTCAAAATAACAAAGAATATTCTTGCAATCACAATTTGGAAGAAATGAATGACTCCGAAAAAATAAAAAGAACTTTGATGTGGTATATTTGATTGAATTACTTGAAATTTAACATGGATGGTTGTTACGTAGGTAATTGCTTCCTACATCATATTATATAAATGATATCCCAACGCAAAATTTAAAACTTAACATTTTACTTGATTTTATACTTTTGATTTTATTTTTATTTGTGAATATATAAATACGGAGGTGAGTTTTATACGTTCTGATAGGTTATTTTTGTATTTTATTTAAGTTTTTAGATGATCATATGAGTTTCAGATTTTTATATCTGAAATGGTGTTGGAAATTAAAATTCAAAACTCATTTATGTTTATTTACAAATCTTGACATATGAAAGATCATTTATGATGGTAAGTTAGTAAGTTTCGACATATTAGTTTTGGATTTGTAAGAATTAGAAAATGGATATTGAGAAAAAATTTGAAATTATTAATGACGGACATTTCACGTCGTGAGTGTGTTTAGTGTCAGTTAAATTGATATGATGCAGGAGAATCACCCTCATATTATGTATGGTGTATGATTGCGATGGCGCCAGAATAGAGAATAGTAATTGAGTTTTGCAGAGAGTGATGATAAGCAGGTTGCAGTAGCAAGCAGTGAGTTAAGAATATAGGTCGAAAGCGCGTTGGGGTTTAATTGGATTTCATTGCACAGACCCACTAATTTCCACGTCATAGTTCAGTTAAGCTAAGACTAAACCAAACGGAACCACATATTCACTTCTCTCTCTTTCTCTCATGGCGGAATCGATTGAACTTCCGAGTCGGTTAGCAATCCTTCCATTCAGGAACAAAGTCCTTTTGCCTGGCGCCATCATTCGTATTTATTGCACTTCTCCCACAAGGTTCGTCAACCACAATCCCTTTCAATTCTTACAACACTGCTAAATTCAAAAACCACATGCACCTACGTCCCTCTTTCCTTAATGAATCAATGAATGCAGTGTGAAGTTGGTGGAGCAAGAACTTTGGCAGCGAGAAGACAAGGGCTTGATTGGCATCTTACCGGTACGTGATGCTGCTCAACTTAAGACAGCGGCTCCTGTTGTACCCCACGGTGATGAACTCATCTCTAATTTTGCCTTTTTTTAAGATAAAAAGTGGTTTCCAATATTGTTATTTTGTGTTCTCTTCCTTGTAGGGGTAGGTACTGATTCTCTAGACAAAAGCTCAAAAGTGCAAGGCGGTTCGCCAAATTCTCATGAGCTTGATGCGAATAGTCAGCATGATGTTGTTCATTGGCATAAGAGGTATGGCTCGGGGAACATCTTTTGTGTCACATTAAGAATCAATCACATAACATAATTCATCAGGCCATCTGCAGGAAGTTTTCTCACCCACCAAAATATTTTCTTCTAATGAACTTTGATTTAGTTTGCTGTTTCTTTTCTGCTAAATTGACTGTCCCTCTTTCGGATTTCTACATTCATCTTTTCGCATCACACCTTCCTCAATTTTGTTATGCTGCGAAGTGGATAAGTTATCTCGTGGCTTTTTTTTGAAAAAAAAAAAATGATCAGATGGAGGTGGGTTTTAATTGACATTCAATTCCAGGGGGGTAGCTGCTCGAGCACTACACTTATCTAGGGGAGTGGAGAAACCAAGTGGAAGAGTCACATATATTGTTGTTCTTGAAGGTCTATGCAGGTTTAGTGTCCAGGAACTAAGCATGAGAGGAACATACCATACTGCAAGGATCTCATCCCTAGAGATGACCAGGACTGGTAACTCAATCATGTTTCCCTTAACGTGATTTTTTATTTAGGAAATTCATATCTTTATTTTGTGTACGTTACTTTCACACTTCATTCTGTTTTTTTCGGAAAACAATTATAATAATGATAATAATTATCACAATTATAATTAAACAACGGATACATTTAGTAATATGTTCCACTAGTGAAAAATTACGTTATCACTTGGGATCAATTTCTTCATCTTACTAGATGTAAATATTCTGAGCAACTTTTTCTATCTGCTTGCTATGAATTCATAGATCATTAACGCTGTCAATTATTAGCATACTAGCTCAAATCCGTTATTCTATATGAGAAGCTAATAAGTGTTCATTGCAATCTGAGAAAAGTTTAATGTATTTGACACAACAATCTGCTTATTTAAAGATGTTAAAGATAAGATTTTATGACAGTAATATTCAATGTTTCAATAACATACCTTCCAATGATCAATCACTACTATTTTATAAACAATGAGAGGTGGGGCCACATGATTTTAAACGTCTTCAAGTAGTTTTATTCTTTTGATCTCCTTATTTTCATTTCAACATTCTTTATCATTTCAGAAACTTAGTTCTTATCTTTGAAGATGCTGAGTTACTTCTATTTTTCTAATCTAGAGATGGAACAGGTGGAGCAAGACCCGGATTTTATAATGTTATCTCGGCAATTTAAAGCAACAGCCACAGAGCTTATTTCTGTTCTGGAGCAGGTAAAAGCTTGTGACAATATAACATTAAAACGTCTTCAACTAACATAATAACATAGATGTGGAAGGGAATTATTGTGCTAATAAATTGGCCTCCCTTGGCATTGCTAATAAGTTAGATTTTAGCTGGTATAGTATATGCATTCATGCATTACTCTTGACTTTTTCATAATAGGTTTCAACTCCCAATGTTTCGCTTAAAATAATTTTTTTAGATGGAAATGTTGTTTGAGCATTGATCTATTAAATCCCCTGGCATGCTGGAATAGATGGTTGAAGAATATCATTTGATCGCATGATTGCACAAAGTATTCTTCAATATATGAAATGTTGCCTATGGACATTTGCCTTCATAGTCTAATTGGTTAGTGTGAATGAACTATCATGTTACAGTTATATATTCTTATTATTAATGATATCATGGACATGTAACAATTTCCTTGTTGTATGAGCATTAGTAGCTTATTTTTTATTCTTGTATACAGAAACAAAAAACTGGTGGGAGGACAAAAGTTCTTTTGGAAACAGTTCCAGTGCACAAGTTGGCTGATATATTTGTTGCTAGCTTTGAGATAAGTTTTGAAGAACAGCTATCAATGTTGGATTCTGTTGACCCTAAAGTCAGGCTTTCAAAAGCGACAGAATTGGTTGATAGGCACTTACAGGTAAGTATTAGTGTTACTGATGCATCCTTCTGTTTTGATTTCCTATTATTTATCTTTGATTCCACTACTGTCCACGAATGCAGTCAATACGTGTAGCAGAGAAAATTACACAAAAGGTTGAAGGACAATTGTCAAAATCTCAAAAGGAATTTCTCCTTCGACAGCAGGTTAGGTTTAATTTTCAATTCAAAAGTTTGTTATTAGAATAACACCTCCTCACATGAGGACTGAATATATTGTGGGTGAGTCTAGATAAATATCATCATGGAAAGTGGGTTTTAATGAAGTCTATCTCAACCTCATAAGACCAACTTGTAAGGTGAGGTTTGCACTTACTTATATAGTATAATTTGACTATATCTTTAGTCAATGTGTGATATCTCATAAGAACTTTGATGTAAGTTTGGTTGAAATAAGCAGTGTGTCTTTGTGGCAAATGGTTATTTATTGCTGTACCTTCTGAATTTTCATGGTCTAAGGATTTACAGGACAGAATCAAAACTTTGTTGGCTTTTAAGGGTGGAAAAATACATATTAAAGAGCGTTTTTAGTTTTGATTATAGAAGCAGCGTGTAATTGGTGAAATATTACTATTATGCCAAGAATTTGATAAGGTTTGGACTCTTAGAAAGTTCAACTGCAGAGGAACATTTTACTTCTGTTTCTATGTATTGTCTTGTATGGCTATTTATCTAATAGGAGTTTTTTTGTATTCCTTTCTATGTATAATATATGTTAGATGAGGGCTATAAAAGAGGAGCTCGGTGATGATGATGATGATGAAGATGACCTTGCTGCCCTGGAAAGAAAGATGCAAAGTGCAGGAATGCCACAGAATGTATGGAAGCATGTTCAGAGAGAGTTAAGGTGCTTTTTTGTCAACATAGCCATATACATGCCAATGACTGGTCTTTCAGACTGGTCTTTCAGAGGGAATTTCTTGCCATAAATTTCAATAAAAATGAAATTTGTATATTATCAAAATACAAGCCACTTTACTAATTAGTGGAGGCAATCAATTAATTTTACTCTAATTCTCCCAGGAGACTTAAAAAAATGCAGCCTCAGCAGCCTGGGTATAACAGTTCACGGGCTTATCTGGATCTTCTTGCTGATTTGCCATGGCAGAAGACCAGCAAAGAGCTTGAACTGGACTTAAAAGCTGCACAGGAGCGGCTGGACAATGATCACTATGGTTTAGTGAAGGTCAAGCAACGGATAATTGAATACTTGGCTGTTCGCAAGGTTTTCAAATCCCTGTTATTGTGCCTCCCAGTAAATATATGGTAGTCTGCATCTTAATGTGTATCTGATATTAAATGTATGTGCATTGCAGCTTAAGCCAGATGCAAGGGGTCCAATATTGTGCTTTGTTGGACCACCGGGTGTTGGGAAGACATCATTGGCATCTTCTATTGCTGCTGCTCTGGACAGAAAATTTGTACGCATATCCCTTGGTGGAGTCAAGGATGAGGCTGATATTAGAGGACACAGGAGAACATACATCGGAAGCATGCCTGGGAGGCTTATAGATGGACTGAAGGTTCAGAATCCAACTTAGATATTGAAAACTACCTGATTCTTACAAAATTTGCAAATAATTGTAGGCTTTATTATACATGGACTGCTAGCTCTTTCTTCTTATATGTTATTATTTTCCATTTGATAGTCCTAGTCAATAGACTAGAGCTGAGTGAATAGGAAGCAGAGAGACAAACTCTAGATTCAGAGTGTTTGTGCATTACAGTGATAAGGAGAATGCTGATTGATTTACAATACAAATTCTAAATTCTAGGTTCTAAATAATTGTGCAGTACACAAAGAAGGAAGTGTCCCTGAGTGAAAGCAGGAGGTGCTATGATAGGACGAGGGTATTATGTGGTGCCCAAGTTCCACATCGAGTAGTATGGGATGCTTGGTGGAGTATTTAACTGTTTGACTCAACTCCCTTAATGGCTATCTTTTTTAGGGTGGGTTCTCCGAATGCTTGGGTACTTATCATACTCTAATAAGGAAAGGCCTGCAGAGTGGAGATTTCAAAAGGATAGAAGAAAATTGTCTTCAGATGGATAGAAAAATGTTCAAAAGGATAGGAAAAACATAGCTTCAGATGGATAACAAAATGTTCAAAAGGATAGGAGAAACTTAGCTTCAGATGGATAGTAAAATGTTCAAAAGGATTTTAAGAATTAGTTTTGTTACGCGTGCTAACATAAAAGTTTGCTAATTCTAGTTATCATATACTATGGATGGAAAATAAAAATGAAGATACAGATGGTGGAGAATTCATCTCATGCCTTAATATATATATTATTTGGTAAATAGTAAGTATTGTAAAAGAACAGGTAGGCTTTATCTTTTCTTTTCTATACACACGGTAACACATGCTTGAAGTTTACAAGGTCATGCAATAAGATTGGACTAGACAAATAAAATCTCATGATACATGTTTGTTCTGCTTTTCTTTGGGATCTGATTTAGATTGAAAGTTGCTTTTGTATTTGACCTATAGAGAGTAGCAGTTTGCAATCCTGTCATGTTGCTTGATGAAATTGACAAGACAGGGTCTGATGTTCGCGGAGATCCAGCTTCTGCATTGCTAGAGGTTCTTGATCCAGAACAAAACAAAACATTCAATGATCAGTATCCTGTACTCTTCATAATGACTTTTCCTTATCTTGGTTTATAAATTTTGATATTTTATGTTGGTGTATTTTTAAGATGCAGAATCATTTCAGTGTTTTCTTCTTCTTCACATATGATACGAGAATAGTATCTATTTTCTGAAGTAACAGAAGGTATTTTGCATTTTTACTAGCAAGCTGACAGTCCAAAATGTCAGTCACTCAATCTCGTACATTGCACATACAAGTATTTTCGTTAGATTATTTTGAACGATGAATTGGTGCTAATATCAGTAAACAGTTTTTGTAAGGAAATCATGTTAATATTCTTTATACCTGGTATATCCTTCATTTCACCGGAACTAGTTCATTTTTGTTGTTACTGCTTTATTTTCTTCTATTCCAATAAATAAATAATCCAAAGTTGTTCCTTAAGTTGGCTAGTTATTTGAATGTTCCATTTGATCTATCCAAGGTCATTTTTGTGGCTACAGCAAATAGAGCACATCCTATTCCTCCACCTCTGCTTGACAGGATGGAGGTCATTGAGCTTCCTGGATATACACCTGAGGAAAAGCTCAAAATAGCCATGAAGCATTTGATTCCAAGAGTTTTGGATCAGCATGGTTTGAGTTCTGAGTTTCTTCAGATTCCAGAGGTACTGAAGTTTTTTCTTGAGCAGTGAAAAGTTTGTTTTCATTCTGTTGAAGTGAAAGTAGTTTGGGTGACATTAGATTTAGAGATATAGATGTAGTTTTCTGATCTGTTATTCTCAAGAGAAATATCACTGAAATAAGTGATATAGAGAGAATTTATGAGGGGTTACAAACCCTAAGCTCTAACTATCTCTAAGTTAGAGAGTGCTACAGAATGAAAAGAGCCTACCAACTACAGCTTAACAGAGAGTAAACCTAAAAGAAAAGGGAAAAATAATACAGAGTAAAAGTAGACTCTAGTACATCTTCTTTATTAAACCAAAAGCCTTTAAAAAAACAAACAATATTCTTTGTCCAATCTTTCAATGAAGGGAAATTGGAAATACATAACATATTAATTTACCTGAAATGTGTCCAGAAATTCTATGTGTTAGCTATCCATTCTGGCATCTCTCTTTTCCCAGTTTGCGTAGTATTTTTTTTATTTTTATCAAACTCATGTTAGGGATCACAGTGAAACCTGACATAATGCTTTCTATGTTTTCCACCTTCATAAAAACTTTGTTTGGTGTGCATTAAAAGTCCTTTCTTAGTAATCCTTAGTGTTGCTTGCTATTCTACTAATAAAACTATAGAAAAGATGTAAAGCATACTGTATAGTCACATCGAAATAACCTGTACTGATTGTTATTTTTAGAAAGAATATTTGTGGTGTTGATTCCTGAGTAGAATATTTTTGACGCAGGGAATGGTGGAACTTGTTATTCAGAGATATACTAGGGAAGCTGGTGTACGCAATTTGGAAAGGAGTCTTGCTTCCCTGGCTCGTGCTGCTGCAGTAAGAGTAGCAGAGCAAGACCACGTAGTTCCATTAAGCAAAGGGGTTGAGGGACTTTCTACCCCACTTCTGGAAAGTAAACTTGCTGATGCTGCTGAGGTTGAACTGGAAGTGATACCCATGGGTGTCAACAATCGTGACATTTCAAACACATTCAGGATCATCTCTCCATTGGTTGTTGATGAAGCTATGCTTGAAAAAGTTCTAGGGGTAACTGCTTGGCAAATTTGTGTGTTTGCATTTGAAGTTTCAAATATTATCCCTCCCCTCAAAAGGAAAACAAATATGGGATTAAACTATATAGAAATATTTGTCTGTCCCTCAGCAACTGGAATCTAATGCTCTCATAGCTTGCCGTATAATTCTGTATTGTATCTCAGGAAATAGTGTTTCAAGTGCAAACAAGTCTGTATGTGTAGTATATAATATAGTCCCTTGGCCCCTGTGAATGCAGTGAGCAATATGTTAAAGTTCACTCAAGTTATAAGCTCAAATATAATACATGAATGAGTACCTTGTGTATGAATTCATCTTGACAGTGATTTTATATAAACAAATCTTCAATGGAATTTAATTTGACAATCTGGTTAAACGAGAGAAGTGCCTTATTTGTTGTTGTCAACTACAGCCTCCAAAGTTTGATGGAAGGGAAGCAGCAGACCGTGTAGCTACCCCTGGGGCTTCTGTTGGGCTGGTTTGGACTACTTTTGGTGGGGAAGTTCAGTTTGTGGAGGCTACAACAATGGTCGGCAAGGGTGAATTGCATCTTACTGGACAACTGGGTGATGTGATCAAAGAATCAGCTCAGATAGCACTAACATGGGTAACCGACCAGATCTACTTTAGCTTTAACCCACTTTTATCTTGATTTATTGATTGAATTGTTTTCCTTTATGTTCCCTTCAAATATATTTCCTGTTACTTGTAATAAACTAATAGTCACATGCATGTGCCTAAGTGCATTTTTGCCATTATCCTGCTTTCCTTATTGTTAAGTTTTGGTATGTTATTGTTGTTCCTTCCATTGCTAAACACTAATGTAATGACTGACACTACTAAGATTTTCAAAAAGGAAAGGAAGGAATACCAAGAAAATATAAGACATCCTCTCCTTGAATGGAGCATGTAACTAAATCTTACCCATCCATAATCAAAAATTTTTATGTCTGCCAAATAAATTTAAATAAAAATATAAAATAATAGATCTTGGTTACGTAGATTATCAGTTAGGATTGGTTTCATATGCCCTTATCATCTATCTCGTGGCAATGGCTTCTGTATTTCTTATTATATTATGATGATTTGTTTTCCTATTTAATTAGGACGGTGATATAGTATTAGAATATATAAAGGTCAGTACTTATGTCTTCTGTATTCTGTAACACATACAACAAATCTTACGCATTAAGTTAATATCAATTTCAAAGATTTTAGCCTTGATTTTCTCCTTTCTCTATACCTAAAAAGCCTTACAATTTCAAAATGTGCTAAACACCACATATGACTTTCAAAACTATAAATTTCATGTCATATAAACATGTCTTAGAACAGAAATATCCCTCAACCAATCTTTTTGCTGTAACCTAATAGTAGAATGAATAACAAATCCAAGATTCACCACTGACACCAAAATTTTGTTCCAGATGCAAATCAAATAAATATTACTACAACAACAACAATCAAAATATCCCTATCCCACAAGGTGAATAGATATTATAAACCCAAGTCAAATTAAATTAGTTTGCATGCTCCTTGTTTGTTAAGGTAGTAGTATCTCTACATTATTTTTACTGGTTTATTGATGTAAGGGCTAAGGATTTTTTAAATCTATAGGGCATCATGTGTTTTAAATTGTCTAAGTATTGCTTCAACTGCACCTTTTGTTTCATTTGCGAGCAGCAAGGTGGTTTAGGTTGCAAAAAATAATTATTAGGATAAATTCAGTCTGCATGAAATGAGTTCTACTATTCAGTGGGTAGCTCAAGTTTGAATGCATTTAGCAATTGCCATCTCACTATTACATATGCATGGCAGTTGCTGCCTGTATCATTTCAAGACTCATTTCATTGACTGACTGATTGGTTTATAGGTAAGGGCAAGAGCAGCTGAACTTAGGCTAGCTGCTGCAGAGGGTATTAGTCTGTTGGAAGGCCGAGATATACACATACATTTTCCTGCAGGTGCTGTACCAAAAGATGGGCCTTCAGCTGGAGTGACTTTGGTAACAGCATTGGTATCACTTTTCAGTCAGAAAAGAGTGAGATCAGATACTGCTATGACTGGGGAGATGACGTTGAGAGGTCTTGTACTACCTGTTGGTGGTATCAAGGATAAGGTAAATTTCTTATGTTTTGTGACTAGTATAAACTTTATATTAGATGCCAATGATTCAATATCAATGATAATGACACAAGGATAATTGTGAATGTATGATTTATTCTAATTTATGAGCACAGCTACAAAATCATTAGTAGAGCTCTTCCTTGTGGAATTGGATTAAGCTAGCTTAAATATATCCCATTGTTATTAGATAGATTAAATTAATTAGCAAGTTCATGAGTTATTTAGGAAATTTTAAATTGGTATTTTTACCTGTTTAGTAAGCTAAGCAATTTTTGTGGTCTGAACTGTATATCTTAAATACTAATGAGAATATGGATCAACCTGTTTGGAAGTTAGCTAGTAATGGTGCTTTGACTTTTAAGGAAGCACATTTGTACGTTAAAGAAAACCCACCTGATGGTGCATGGTATAAACCTCTTTGATCTTCATGTATTCCCACTTCTCGATCCTTCTTGGTATGGTGTTTACCCCATAATTGTCTTCCCGTTAATGAGAACCTATGGCGGCAAGGGTGTATTGTGAACTCAAACTGTAGTTTGTGTGCATGTGCCAAAGAAACCTCCAATCACTTATTTCTTAATTGTCGTTGCCACTATGCTCTAGAATTGGGTGCTAGAGATTTGTCCTTCTGCTCTACATATATCATCCGTTTTGTCTTTGATTTCTATTATACTTTTCAGAATCAGATGGTTGATGTTGTTGCTTCTACCTTTACCTATGTTATTTGTTACATCCAAAGGATGTGTAATGGTCCTTGGTTTGTATTAAAGGAAAAGAAAGAATAGGGTAAATCCCTTGTGTATATTGAACACATAGGGTTATGTTTATATAGGAAAAAGAAACATATGGGCTAAGCCCATTACATAAATATGAGATATCTAACAATATCTATAATATCTCATAATATCAAATAATATCTAATTATATCTAATAATATCTAACACTCCCCCTCAAGCTGGTGCATATAGATCATATGTACCCAGCTTGTTACAAATGTAATCAATCCTAGGTCCTCGTAAGGGTTTAGTAAAAATATCTGCTAATTGATTATTTGAATTAACAAACTCAGTCTTGATATCTCCTGATATAATCTTTTCTCGAATGAAATGACAATCAATCTCAATATGTTTTGTCCTTTCATGAAAAACTGGATTTGAGCTAATATGAAGAGCAGCCTGATTATCACATATCAGTGTCATTTGACTAACCTCTCCAAATTGCAATTCTTTAAGTAACTGTTTAAGCCCAAATAAGCTCACAAGTAGCCGAGGCCATAGCTCTATATTCTGCTTCTGCACTAGATCTTGCCACAACACTTTGTTTCTTGCTCTTCCAAGAGATCAAGTTATCACCAATGGAGACACAATAACCAGAAGTTGACCTTCTATCAGATGGAGATCCTGCCCAATCAGCATCTGAATAACAAACGACTTTAGTATGGTTATTATGACCATATAACAAACCTTTTCCAGGAGAGCCTTTAATGTACTTCACTATACGAATGACTGCATTCCAATGATCTTCACATGGAGAATTAAGAAATTGACTCACCACACTGACTGCAAAGGAAATATCAGGACGAGTAACAGTGAGATAGTTCAATCTTCCAACTAATCTCCTGTACTTCTCAGGATCTGAAAGAGGCTCCCCCTGATTGGGTAGAAGCTTGACGTTGGGATCCATGGGAGTATCAACAGATTTCGAATTCATCAACCCAATTTCCTCCAAAATATCTAATGCGTATTTTCTTTGAGAGATAACAATACCAGTATTGGATTGTGCTACCTCAATCCCCAAGAAATATCTGAGTTTGCCAAGATCTTTGGTCTGAAAGTGTTGACAAAGGTGTTGTTTTACTTGTGAGATGCCATGGTGATCACTGCCTGTAAGAACAATGTCATCAACATATACTACAAGATAGATACACCCAGCACTCGAGTGACGATAAAAAACTGAATGATCGCCTTCACTGCGAGTCATACCAAATTGTTGAACAACATTGCTAAATTTTCCAAACCAAGCCCTAGGAGACTGCTTGAGGCCATATAAGGATTTGCGAAGACGACATACCAATCCAGAAGACTCCCCCTGAGCAACAAAACCGGGAGGTTGCTCCATATAAATTTCTTCCTGCAAATCCCCATTAAGAAAAGCATTTTTAACATCCAGTTGATAAAGAGGCCATTGTTGAAGAGCAGCCATAGCTATGAATAAGCGAACAAAGGCCATCTTTGCTACTGGAGAAAAAGTATCACCATAGTCTAAACCAAAAATTTGGGTATAACCCTTAGCCACAAGACGAGCTTTGAGACGATCAATAGTACCATCAGGACCAACTTTGATAGCAAAAATCCACCTGCAACCAACAACAGATTTCCTAGATGGTAAAGGAACAAGTTCCCAAGTTCCATTATTCTGAAGCGCATTCATTTCATCAAGCATGGCCTGACGCCAACCAGGATGGGCTAAGGCATCACCTACAGATTTTGGAATGGATACAGAAGAAATAGACGAAAGGCAGGTATAAAAGGGTTGAGATAGTCTATGGTAACTCAAAGCAGTATAATGTGGAGAGGGATTACGAGTAGAACGTATACCTTTACGGATAGCAATAGGAAGATCAGGTTCAACAGTCGGAGGTTCAACTATAGGAGCCGGAGGGGGATGAGGTGTTGGCACCAGAATAGAGTCTGCTGATGGACGATGAGACGGTTGACGACGACTATACACCTGAAGAGTTGGCGGCGGTGGTGAATTGTTAGGTGCACTAGGCACAACAAGAGGAATATTAACTTGATTAGATGAAGAAATTGAAGGAGAAGGACAAGACTTAAAGTAAAGGGAAGATTCACTGAAGGTGACATCTGCTGAAATAAAATAACGGTTTAAAGACGGTGAGAAACATTTATATCCTTTTTGTGATCTAGTGAACCCTAAAAAGACACATTTGTGTGACTTAGGAGATAATTTATCAAGACCAGGACTAAAATTATGAACAAAACATGTGGACCCAAAAACTTTGGGAGGTAAAGAGTGGAGAGGGTCATGTGGAAATAAAATAGAATGAGGAATTTTGTTATCTAAAACTGAAGATGGCATGCGATTAATGAGATAACATGCACTAAGAACAGCATCACCCCAAAAACGCTGAGGAACATCACCATGGATTAAAATAGTACGAGTTGTTTCAACAAGATGTCTATTCTTGCGCTCAGCTACCCCATTTTGTTGAGGTGTATAAGCACATGGAGTTTGATGAAGAATACCATGAGAAGCCATAAAATTTTTAAAAGAATGAGAAAGATACTCACGTCCATTATCACTGCGCAAAATTCGGATGGAAATTCCAAATTGATTTTTAATTTCATTGTAAAATATTTGAAATATAGAAAACAACTCTGAACGGTTTTTCATTAAAAATACCCAAGTACATCTTGAATAATCATCAATAAAAGTAACAAAATACTGAAATCCTAAATTAGACTTAATACGACTTGGTCCCCAAATGTCAGAGTGAACTAAGGCAAAAGGAGATGAAGCACGTTGTGAGACACTACGAGGAAAAGAACTACGAATGTGTTTCCCTAACTGACACGACTCACACGATAAAGTAGACACATTAGACAAACTTGGAACAAGCTGTTGCATCTTGGCAAGACTAGGATGACCCAACCGAGCATGAATGAGAGATGGAGAATCCATAATTGCACCAACATGTGCAGAGATCTGTAGTTGATAAAGTCCATGAGACTCACATCCGGTGCCAATCATCCGTCCCGAACTCCGGTCCTGTAAAGTAACAGAATCTTTGGTAAAAGAAATAACACAGTCAAGGGAACGAGTGAGACGACTAATGGATAATAAGTTAAATGGAGACCCAGGGACATAAAGAACATTATCAATAGATAAAGATGAAAAAAGATTAATAGTACCAACACCATGTGATGGTACCCTATATCCATTGGCCATGGTAACTGAAGGTAAATAACCCGTAGTAGATAGGGAAGAGAAAAAAGATTTATTACCAGTAATGTGATCAGTGGCACCTGAATCTAGAACCCAAGGGCCATGGGAAGTGGAGTGAGTGAGGCCAACAAAAGATGTACCTGAATGTGCAACAGAAGCCGTGGAACTAGGGTTCTGACGATCCTCATACCATTTAAGAAATTCATTGAAAATAGAAGGCTGGCTTGGGGTATCAATTGAAGTATGGTCCATGGTAGAAGGTTGCACAGGGGCAATTTGAGCAACCGCAACAGATCTAGGAGGACGACCATGTAAGGCATAACATCTGTCAATTTTGTGGCCAAGTTTGCCACAATGGTCACACTTGTGACGCCCTTTGCCCGGCTTGTGAGGGCGAGTACGATCATTATGCTGAGATACTAAAGCAGAAGAGTCATCAACATGAGACGTTATATCAGCGGTGTGTTTACCTGGCACGCGCAAAAGGGTAGAACAAGTGGAAGTAAAATTGGGCACAATAGGAGATCCCAAAATTTGATCACGAACGTGAGAATAATCATCAGGAAGACCATGTAAACCCAATAACATGAAGAACTTGGATCTTTGTTCTAGTTCTTGAGAAGGAGTAGAGGCAGGAGGTAATAACTCATTAAAATCATGAAGAAGAGCATGAAGTTTACCTAGATATTCTGCCATTGTACCATAAGACGTTTGGGAGCAACAATTGTGAGAAGATTTTGACACACACCATAAAGACGTTGAGTATCATTGGTGTATAATAATTTTGCTTGTTCCCAAACTTCTGAACATGTTTCATAGGTACGAAAAATTTGTTTTAAAGACGAGTGAATGGTCGATTTGATAACAATGCATAATTGAGCATCAATTTTTGACCAACGAACAACCTCATTTTCAGCAAGAGTAGGATGAGTAAGATGATCAACATAACCTTGACTCTTAAGCCATAATTTAATATCTGATGCCCAAGTGTCATAATTGGTTCCATCCAATTTGTCAATGGAAAGATGAACATTGACGTAATTAGTATAAATAGATGAATCCGGCATAATGACTAAAGAAGAAGCCATAGTGGCAGCGGAAGCGGAAGAAGCCATAAAAGATAAGGACAAATCCAGTCACCGGTTAATTGGCGGGAGCAACACAGATGAAGGCTCCGACAGCGATTCCGGCGAGATTCCGGCGGCGTCTCCGGCGAAGGTCCGGCGAAGTTTCGGTGAAGGTCCGGCGGAGGTCCGGTGAAGGTCCGGCGAAGGTCCGGTGAAGGTCCGGCGAAGGTCCGGTGAAGGTCCGGCGAAGGTCCGGCGAAGATCCGGCGAAGGTCCGGCGAGACAGTGGGGGTGGTGGCTGGAAAATTCCAGTGAATAGTGGATTCACCAATAAAAATTGAACCCTAAACCCTAAACTCTAACCTTATGCTCTGATACCATATTAAAGGAAAAGAAAGAATAGGGTAAATTCCTTGTGTATATTGAACACATAGGGTTATGTTTATATAGGAAAAAGAAACATATGGGCTAAGCCCATTACATAAATATGAGATATCTAACAATATCTATAATATCTCATAATATCAAATAATATCTAATTATATCTAATAATATCTAACAGTTTGATAATAGGATGTTACACATTAGTCAAGTAATTACAATAAGAAAAGAACTGGCAGAAGCCATAGAACCAATAAGAAAAGAACTGGCAGAAGCCACGAAAAGAAAACTGATCAACTAGCTCTGGATACCAATGTTATGTTAAAACTAAAAATTGTATTTCTTTACTAAAAAGTGAAGCTCTTTATAAAGCCCATACATATATGGGTAGAGGAGCACAGAAAAGGAAAGACAATGGTAGCAATTGTGAAAATAGAAAACAGAGGGAATAACCTCTCCAACACACACACATATATAAGCTAAGCTTGTGGGGAGGACCCAAGTGTGGTTCCCCCAAAACCCATTTGGAGTTTTAACTAAAACTAAGTCTCGGACTAGAATTAGTTCCATAATTGTTTAAAATAGCTGAAGCTTGTGTAGATTTTTCAGGATCCCACCAAGGAGTCAAACGCTCTAACTCCAATTGTTACCAAAAAAAACCAATTAAGTCTTTTTACTCTTCAACTTTTGAAAACTCTTAGAACCGGTTTTTTCCAGCAGACTATGAAGTTGGACTGAACATATTCAAATTTTTAAGTATGGAGACCTATTTGAAAATTCTCAAAAGTTTAAAGATAAATTTATTAGGTTAAGTTAATCAGAAAGTCTATAACACTAATTAAGAATTTTCAAATTGGTCCTATGCTTTATAGTGTGTTTGGTTCCATATCTGTCTAGTACCAATATCACGTGCAATGCAGAAGTTACTATTTATTGCTTCTGAATTTCTTGCCAAATACACATATCTTGGGCTAGGAAACATGAAGCCAAACTTTCGTTTATAAGTTCAGGGAGCCAATAACAAATTTTCAAAGCATAAGGACTCAATATTCACAATTTTCTTAATAGTTCAATCAGCTTCTAATTAATTTTAACTTATCCTTTACTTGTTTGAGTTCAACAGAAATTTCTCTGGAGGAAAAAGTTAATAAATTTGTATGTCTAGGCCTTGTTTGGGATAGACAAATGAATGACTTTCGTACTTAAGGAACTACAACAATTTTAAAGATGAATAATGCCCACAAGATGAACATCGAGGGAAGGTTTTAAACTTTTAATGCAAACAAAAAAGAATTGGAAATTTATGAACTTTGATTGTCACTTTGAATCGTATTACACTGCAAAAGGTCATGCTACTGAGCAGTTATTTTTACTGGCTTGACCATTGATCAAACAATCCGTATAAACATCCAAGGCCTAAAAACATGTGGCATAATCTGATTCATGTGTATCTTTCGCAGATATTAGCTGCACATCGATATGGTATTAAGAGAGTCATTCTGCCTGAAAGGAACCTGAAGGACTTGGTTGAAGTACCCTCATCAGTACTGGCTAATTTGGAGGTAGCTTTGTTTCCTTCTATTCCAGCTTGTTTGCAGAATTTTCTAGGAGTTTTGTTTCCAGCACAGTTTTTTCTAAGACTTATATTCAGCCTCAAAATATTATCAATGTTTTACTTGTCCAGTCTTATTACATAGAGTACATTTTAAAGACACCATGGCCTGCGTATTTTTATGCTCCACATTGTCTGTATATCACTGAATGAAACACAAAGTTTCCTTTTTTATTATCCTAAACAGATATTGCCTGCAAAACGTATGGAAGAGGTGCTAGAGCATGCTTTGGACGGTGGGTGCCCTTGGAGACAAGGCTCAAAGTTGTAACATCATCCTTGACTTGCACCTTATGTGGCAACCACTGGTGGCTTATGTATTCATTTAACGTCTGACCCCATCCTGATATATATTGTTGCAACATTGGAGGGTGAACACTTATCTGTTCAACTGCTGGTTATTAGCACGACACAAGAAATTCACAATTATTGAAGGGAGTTGAAATCTGCGTGTATTCTTGAGACTCCACTCTCCACAATCCTCAGTAAGTAATTTTTTTGCTTTGGAACAGCTGTACTTGTTCAAGCTCAGCAAATGTGTTTCTCATTCTCCCCCTTTAGCACTCATGTCACTATAATCCTATTGTGCATAAACCATTATACATCTGTTTATATCAATCAGTCAATGGAGAAGCTTTTCTGTCTTCATATTTTTTCCGTGTCCTTGAATGGGTAAAATTGGATGACATTTTTTTCTATTTTTTTATTTCTTTTTCTTTTCTTATTGATCTCTTTCCAAATTTGTCCTTGCCCTAAAACAGGAGTTACAGAGTGAACCTTTAGAATTTGGTTTTTGGTTCACCGGTCACCATTCTTTCACCTGTTACTTTCACCTATATATTTGGAAATAATATATATATTTTTTAATTCTATTTAAAGTTATATATCAATCATTGTAGGAAATAATATATATATATTTTAATTCTATTTAAAGTTATATATCAATCATTGTAGATAATTGCCTAAAATGTAATAATGTTACAAAAGCAGTGAAGGCAAACAGTGGTGTCATGCCAAAGAGTAGGACCAGAGGGAAAAGTGAGAAATTGATATTATTTTTAAAAAATAGAGTATTGTTTAAATAAATTAAAAATAAAAATAAAAATATCTCTATTGAATAATTATTAAAAATATTTTAATTTAATGATACTAATATGCCATGAATAGATATTATTTTAACAATTTAGTGTTTTATTTTATTTTTAGTTTTAAAATTCTTAAATAAGTTTTCTTTTAATATGTATGTGTCTGTATTAGGCACAAAATATCAAAATTTATATAAAAAAATTTAAATCAAGTTAAAAATAATTTAAAATAATATGTAAAACTTAAATTTAATATAGTAATTATGAGTTAAAATAATTTTAATATAATTGTTAGTTAGAATTAATAATTAACATTATATTAATTGTAATATGATAATTTGATGTACTAATTAGTATATTAATTTTGGTTAAATTTAAATTATTTGCCATGGTTTGATTTTTTTACATTACTCTTAAATTTTGATTATCTTCTATATTTAATCAAGGAATACATATATTAAATACATTTCTTAGAATTTTAAACTAATATAAAATTTATGAAAGTTGTATGACCAAATTTGTACCATGATTGAAGTGCAGTATGCAATTGACTATGTAATGTTGGTATTATTATAATTTAAAATAATATCTGCTTTTTAATTAGTTATTCAATTGAAATACACCTTTTATTCTAACAATACTAAAACAAATAATACTGCATTATGAAAATGTGAATTAAAAATAATGAGATTAGATTATCTACTGAAACAAGACAAAAACTGGGTATCTCAGTGTTAGCACTCCCGTGTAATTGTTCTAAATTTAATTTTATCATTTCAACCCTTTGCACCTCTAGTGAATACATTCACTTTTTGTAGCATGCGTTAACTTTATAGCTTTTACACCTAGATCTTTTTGTAACTAGCACTAGAACGCACTACACTAGGTGCATTATTCGTGTGTTTTCTGAGACGCGCTTGTTGCTGAGAAGAAAGGTAATATTCAAGAGTCTTTCATTACAAAAAATCTCTTGTGAATTTACAATTTCAAAAAACAAATAACCCTGAAACAGTTTCCAGAATAATTATTTCTCTATTCTGAATTTAAAAAGGCAGAACCAACAACATAATATTCATATAATACTTTTGGATTGTTTATTCAAAAGGTCTTTATGAAACTCGATTTTTAAAAATTTCAGACAAAAGGCGTAGTGAGTCCCAGATCGAGAGGGAACAAAATTGGTTTTCCGAAAACAAAACGTTCTGGTTTTTTTTCTCGTATCTTCTTTTTGTGATTCGTTTATGGACGTGCCTTCTTGCCTGGGTGCAAACAACATACGAAAGTGTTTGTGTGAATTTTTTTCAGCGCAATACGGACCCATGAAATTGCAAAAATTAGGCCGAAATTTCACAAGTTTCAGTAGAGGATAGCCTTGGTTTGCACAAAATTTCTGAAAAATTTTCTCGGAATATTTTTATTCTGAAATTCCACCCAAGAATCTCGACTGAATTTGGGAAAAAATGCAACAAATTTCAGGTCAAACGGATGAGTATTCACCCATGAAAAGAATCAAAGTTTCACACACAAACGAATCTTCCTTTCAGCCCTAGCAGTGATGAATAAAAAATTTATTACCAATCTTGTGGGACGAATCTGGGGCTCAAAACTCAGCCAAAACTCAGTAGACACAGTGGCGAATGTCTGGTAAAAATTTCAGACCAAAATAACCAAGGAGTAAGAAGTGAGTCCCAAACCGAGAGTGAACAAAATCGATTTTTCGAAAACAAAACGTCCTGGCTTTTCTTCTCTGTATCTTCTTTTTGTGATTCGTTTATGGACGTGCCTCCTTGCCTGGGTGCAAGCAACATACGAAAGTGCTTGTGTGATATTTTTTCAGCGCATTACGGACCCAGAATGAAATTGCAGAAATTAGGCTGAAATTTCACAAGTTTCGGTAGAGGATAGCCTTGGTTTGCACAAAATTTCTGAAAAAATTCTCCCGGAATATTTTTTTCATGAAATTCCACCTAAGAATCTCGACTGAATTTGGGACAAAACGCGGCAAATTTCAGGTCAAACGGATGAGTATTCACCCACGAAAAAAATCAAACAGATTCACACACAAACGAACCTTCATTTCAGTCTTGGCAGTGATGAATAAAATATTTATTACCAATTTTGTGGGACGAATCTGGGGCTCAAACCTCAGCCAAAACTCAATAGTCACAGTGGCGAATGTCTGGTAAAAATTTCACACCAAAATATCCAAGGAGTAAGGCGTAGTGAGTCCCAGACCGAGAGTGAACAAAATCGGTTTTCCGAAAACAAAACGTCCTGGCTTTTCTACCCCGTATCTTCTTTTTGTGATTCGTTTATGGGCGTGCCTCCTTGCCTGGGTGCAAACAACACACGAAAGTGCTTGTGTGAATTTTTTTCTGCGTAATACAAACCCAGAATGAAATTGCAGAAATTAGGCCGGAATTTCTCAAGTTTCGATAGAGGATAGCCTTTGTTTGCACAAAATTTCTGAAAAATTCTCCGGAATAGTTTTTTCCTGAAATTCCACCCAAGAATCTCCACTGAATTTGGGACAAAACGCGACAAATTTCAGGTCAACCGGATGAGTATTCACCCACGAAAAAAATCAAACAGTTTCACACACAAACGAACCTTCCTTAAAGCCCTGGCAGTGACGAATAAAAAATTTATTGCCAATCTTGTGGAACGAATCTGGGGCTCAAACCTCAGCCAAAACTCAATAGACAGACCAAACTATCCAAGGAGTAAGGCGTAGTGAGTCCCAGAACGAGAGTGAACAAAATCGGTTTTCCGAAAACAAAACGTCCTGGTTTTTCTTTCCCGTATCTTCTTTTTGTGATTCGTTTATAGATGTGCCTCCTTTCCTGCGTGCAAACAACACACGGAAGTGCTTGTGTGAATTTTTTTCAATGCAATCCGGACCCAGAATGAAATTGCAGAAATTATGCCAGAATTTCACAAGTTTCGGTAGAGGATAGCCTTGGTTTGCACAAAATTTCTAAAAAATCCTCCCGGAATAGTTTTTTCCTGAAATTACACCCAAGAATCTCCACTGAATTCAGGACAAAACGCGACAAATTTCAGGTCAAACGGATGAGTATTCACCCACGAAAAAAATCAAACAGTTTCACACACAAACGAACCTTCGTTTCAACCCTGACAGTGACGAATAAAAAATTTATTGCCAATCTTGTGGGACGAATCTGGGGCTCAATCCTCAGCCAAAACTCAATAGACACAGTGACGAATGTCTGGTAAAAATTTCAGACCAAAATACCCAAGGAGTAAGGCGTAGTGAGTCCCAGAAGGAGAGTGAACAAAACCAGTTTTTCGAAAACAAAACGTCCTGCCTTTTCTTACCCGTATCTTCTTTTTGTGATTCGTTTATGGAGGTGCCTCCTTTCCTGGGTGCAAACAACACACGAAAGTGCTTTTGTAATTTTTCTCAGCGCAATACGGACCCAGAATGAAGTTGCAGAAATTAGGCCGGAATTTCACAGGTTTCGGTGGACGATAGCCTTGGTTTGCACAAAATTTCAGAAAAATCCTCCCGGAATTGTTTTTTCCTGAAATTCCACCCAAGAATCTCCACTGAATTTAGGTCAAAACTCCACAAATTTCAGGTCAAACGAATGAGTATTCACTCACGAAAAAAGTCAAATAGTTCGACACACAAACGAACCTTCCTTTCAGCCCTGGCAGTGACGAATAAAAAATTTATTGCCAATCTTGTGGTACGAATATGGGGCTCAAACCTCAGTCAAAACTCAATAGACACAGTTACGAATGTCTGGTAAAAATTTCAGACCAAAATACCCAAGGAGTAAGGCGTAGTGAGTCCCAGACCGAGAATGAAAAAATAGGTTTTCCGAAAACAAAACGTCCTGGCTTTTTTTCCCCGTATCTTGTTTTTGTGATTCGTTTATGGACGCGCCTCCTTGCCTGGGTGCAAACAACACACAAAAGTGCTTGTGTGAATTTTTCTCAGCGCAATACGGACCCAGAATGAAATAGCAGAACTTAGGCCGGAATTTCACAAGTTTTGGTAGAGGATAGCCTTGGTTTGCACCAAATTTCTGAAAATTTCTCCCAGAATAGTTTTTTCCTGAAATTCCACCCAAGAATCTCCACTGAATTCAGGACAAAACGCGACAAATTTCAGGTCAAACGGATGAGTATTCACCCACGAAAAAAATCAAACAGTTTCACACACAAACGAACCTTCGTTTCAACCCTGACAGTGACGAATAAAAAATTTATTGCCAATCTTGTGGGACGAATCTGGGGCTCAAACCTCAGCCAAAACTCAATAGACACAGTAACGAATGTCTAGTAAAAATTTCATACCAAAATACCCAAGGAGTAAGGCGTAGTGAGTCCCAGAACGAGAGTTAACAAAACCGGTTTTCCGTAAACAAAACGTCCTGGCTTTTCTTCCCCTTATCTTCTTTTTGTGATTCGTTTATGGACGTGCCTCCTTGTCTGGGTGCAAACAACACACAACAGTGCTTGTGTGAATTTTTCTCAGCGCAATACAGACGCAGAATGAAATTGCAGAAAAAAGACCGGAATTTCACAAGTTTCGGTAGAGGATAGCCTTGGTTTGCACAAAATTTCTGAAAAATTCTTCCGGAATAGTTTTTTCCTGAAATTCCACCCAGGAATCTCCACTGAATTCGGGACAAAACGCGACAAATTTCAGGTCAAACGGATGAGTATTCACCCACGAAAAAAATGAAACAGTTTCACACACAAACGAACCTTCCTTTCAGCCCTGGCAGTGACGAATAAAAAATTTATTGCCAATCTTGTGGGACGAATCTGGGGCTCAATCCTCAGCCAAAACTCAATAGACACAGTGACGACTGTCTGGTAAAAATGTCAGATCAAAATACCCAAGGAGTAAGGCATAGTGAGTCTCAGAACGAGAGTGAACAAAAAACAGTTTTCCAAAAGCAAAACGTCCTCGCTTTTCTTCCCCGTATCTTCTTTTTGTGATTCATTTATGGACGTGCCTCCTTGCCTGGGTGGAAAAAACACACGGAAGTGCTTGTGTGAATTTTTTGCAGTGCAATACGGACTAAGAATGAAATTGGAAAAATTAGGCCGGAATTTCACAAGTTTCAGTAGAGGATAGCCTTGGTTTGCACAAAATTTCTGAAAAATCCTCCGGGAATAGTTTTTTCCTGAAATTCCGCCCAAGAATCTCCACTGAATTCGGGACAAAACGCGACAAATTTCAGGTCAAACGGATGAGTATTCACCCACGAAAAAAATCAAACAGTTTCACACACAAACGAACCTTCCTTTCAGCCGGGCAGTGACGAATAAAATATTTATTGCCAATCTTGTGGGACGAATCTGGGGCTCAAACCACAGCCAAAACACAATAGACACAGTGACAAATGTCTGGTAAAAATTTCAGACCAAAATACCCAAGGAGTAAGGCGTAGTGAGTCCCAGACCGAGAGTGAACAAAACCGGTTTTCCGAAAATAAAACGTCCTGGCTTTTCTTCCCCCGTATCTTCTTTTTGTGATTCGTTTATGGACGTGCCTCCTTGCCTGGGTGCAAACAACACACAAAAGTGCTTGTGTCAATTTTTTTCAGCGCAATACGGACCCAGAATGAAATTGCATAAATTTGGCCAGAATTTCACAAGTTTCGGTAGAGGGTAGCCTTGGTTTGCACAAAATTTCTGAAAAATTATCCTAGAATAATTTTTTCTTGAAATTCCTCCCAAGAATCTCCCCTAAATTCGGGACAAAACGAGACAAATTTCAGGTCAAACGGATGAGTATTCACCCACGAAAAAAATCAAACAGTTTCACACACAAACGAACCTTCCTTTCAGCCGGGCAGTGACGAATAAAATATTTATTGCCAATCTTGTGGGACGAATCTGGGGCTCAAACCACAGCCAAAACACAATAGACACAGTGACGAATGTCTGGTAAAAATTTCAGACCAAAATACCCAAGGAGTAAGGCGTAGTGAGTCCCAGACCGAGAGTGAACAAAACCGATTTTCCGAAAATAAAACGTCCTGGCTTTTCTTCCCCCGTATCTTCTTTTTGTGATTCGTTTATGGACGTGCCTCCTTGCCTGGGTGCAAACAACACACGAAAGTGCGTGTGTGAATTTTTCTCAGCACAATACGGACCCAAAATGAAATTGCATAAATTAGGCCGGAATTTCACAAGTTTCGATAAAGGATAGCCTTGGTTTGCACAAAATTTCTGAAAAATCCTCCTGGAATAGTTTTTTCCTGAAATTTCACCCAAGAATCTCCACTGAATTCGGGACTAAACGCGACAAATTTCTGCTCAAACGGATGAGTATCCACCCACGAAAAAAATCAAACAGTTTCACACATAAACGAACCTTCCTTTCAGCTCTGGCAGTGACGAATAAAAAATTTATTGCCAATCTTGTGACACGAATCTGGGGCTCAATCCTCAGCCAAAACTCAATAGACACAGTGACGAATGTCTGGTAAAAATTTCAGACCAAAATACCCAAGGAGTAAGGCGTAGTGAGTCCCAGACCGAGAGTGACCAAAACCGGTTTTCCGAACACAAAACGTCCTGGCTTTTCTTCCCCCGTATCTTCTTTTTGTGATTCGTTTATGGACGTGCCTCCTTGCCTGGGTGCAAACAACACACGAAAGTGCTTGTGTGAATTTTTTCCAGCGCAATACGGACCCAGAATAAAATTGCATAAATTAGGCCGGAATTTCAAAGGTTTCGGTAGAGGATAGCCTTGGTTTGCACAAAATTTCTGAAAAATCCTCCCAGAAGAGTTTATTCCTGAAATTCCACCCAAGAATCTACACTGAATTCGGGACAAAACGCGACAAATTTCAGGTCAAACGGATGACTATTCACCCACGAAAAAAGTCAAGCAGTTTCACACACAAACGAACCTTCCTTTCAGCCCTGGCAGTGACGAATAAAAAATTTATTGCCAATCTTGTGGGACGAATCTAGGGCTCAAACCTCAGCCAAAACTGAATAGACACAGTGGCGAATGTCTGGTAAAAATTTCAGACCAAAATACACAAGGAGTAAGGCGTAGTGAGTCCCAGACCGAGAGTGAAAAAAATCGGTTTTCCGAAAACAAAACGTCCTGGCTTTTCTTCCCCCGTATCTTACTTTTTGTGATTCGTTTATGGACGTGCCTCCTTGCCTGGGTGCAAACAACACACGAAAGTGCTTGTGTGAGTTTTTTCAGCGCAATACGGACCCAGAATGAAATTGCATAAATTAGGCCGGAATTTCACAAGTTTCGGTAGAGGATAGCCTTGGTTTGCACAAAATTTCTGAAAAATCCTCCCGGAATAGTTTTTTTTTCTGAAATTCCACCCAAGAATCTCCACTGAATTCGGGACAAAACGCGACAAATTTCAGGTCAAACGGATGAGTATTCACCCACGAAAAAATTCAAACAGTTTCACACACAAACGAATCTTCCTTTCAGCCCTGGTAGTGACGAATAAAAAATTTATTGCCAATCTTGTGGACGAATCTGGGGCTCAATCCTCAGCCAAAACTCAATAGACACAGTGACGAATGTCTGGTAAAAATTTCAGACCAAAATACCCAGGAGTAAGGCGTAGTGAGTCCCAGACCGAGAGTGACAAAAACCGGTTTTCCGAAAACAAAACGTCCTGGCTTTTCTTCCCCGTATCTTCTTTTTGTGATTCGTTTATGGACGTGCCTCCTTGCCTGGGTGCAAACAACACACGAAAGTGCGTGTGTGAATTTTTTTCAGCCAATACGGACCCAGAATGAAATTGCATAAATTAGGCCGGAATTTCACAAGTTTCGGTAAAGGATAGCCTTGGTTTGCACAAAATTTCTGAAAAATCTCCTGGAATAGTTTTTTCCTGAAATTCCACCCAAGAATCTCCACTGAATTTGGGACAAAACGCGACAAATTTCAGGTCAAACGGATGAGTATTCACCCACGAAAAAAATCAAACAGTTTCACACACAAACGAACCTTCCTTTCAGCCCTGGCAGTGACGAATAAAAAATTTATTGCCAATCTTGTGGGACGAATCTGGGGCTCAAACCTAAGCCAAAACTCAATAGACACAGTGACGAATGTCTGGTAAAAATTTCAGACCAAAATACCCAAGGAGTAAGGCGTAGTGAGTCCCAGACCGAGAGTGAACAAAACCGGTTTTCCGAAAACAAAACGTCCTGGCTTTTCTTCCCCGTATCTTCTTTTTGTGATTTTTATGGACGTGCCTCTTGCCTGGGTGCAAACAACACACGAAAGTGCTTGTCTGAATTTTTTTCAGCGCAATACGGACCCAGAATGAAATTGCAGAAATTAGGCCGGAATTTACAAGTTTCGGTAGAGGATAGCCTTGGTTTGCACAAAATTTCTGAAAAATCTCCCGAATAGTTTTTTCCTGAAATTCCACCCAAGAATCTCCACTGAATTCGGGACAAAACGCGACAAATTTCAGGTCAAACGGATGACTATTCACCCACGAAAAAATCAAACAGTTTCACACACAAACGAACCTTCCTTTCAGCCCTGGCAGTGACGAATAAAAAATTTATTGCCAATCTTGTGGGACGAATCTGGGGCTCAAACCTCAGCCAAAACTCAATAGACACAGTGGCGAATGTCTGGTAAAAATTTCAGACCAAAATACCAAGGAGTAAGGCGTAGTGAGTCCCAGACCGAGAGTGAAAAAACCGGTTTTCGAAAACAAAACGTCCTGGCTTTTCTTCCCCGTATCTTCTTTTTGTGATTCGTTTATGGACGTGCCTCCTTGCCTGGGTGCAAACAACACACGAAAGTGCTTGTGTGAATTTTTTCAGCGCAATACGGACCCAGAATGAAATTGCAGAAATTAGGCCGGAATTTCACAAGTTTCGGTAGAGGATAGCCTTGGTTTGCACAAAATTTCTGAAAAATTCTCCCGGAATAGTTTTTTCCTGAAATTCCACCCAAGAATCTCCACTGAATTCGGGACAAAACGCGACAAATTTCAGGTCAAACGGATGAGTATTCACCCACGAAAAAATCAAACAGTTTCACACACAAACGAACCTTCCTTTCAGCCCTGGCAGTGACGAATAAAAAATTTATTGCCAATCTTGTGGGACGAATCTGGGGCTCAAACCTCAGCCAAAACTCAATAGACACAGTGACGAATGTCTGGTAAAAATTTCAGACCAAAATACCCAAGGAGTAAGGCGTAGTGAGTCCCAGACCGAGAGTGAACAAAACCGGTTTTCCGAAAACAAAACGTCCTGGCTTTTCTTCCCCGTATCTTCTTTTTGTGATTCGTTTATGGACGTGCCTCCTTGCCTGGGTGCAAACAACATACGAAAGTGCTTGTGTGAATTTTTTTCAGCGCAATACGGACCCAGAATGAAATTGCAGAAATTAGGCCGGAATTTCACAAGTTTCGGTAGAGGATAGCCTTGGTTTGCACAAAATTTCTGAAAAATTCTCCCGGAATAGTTTTTTCCTGAAATTCCACCCAAGAATCTCCACTGAATTGGGACAAAACGCGACAAATTTCAGGTCAAACGGATGAGTATTCACCACGAAAAAAATCAAACAGTTTCACACACAAACGAACCTTCCTTTCAGCCCTGGCAGTGACGAATAAAAAATTTATTGCCAATCTTGTGGGACGAATCTGGGGCTCAAACCTCAGCCAAAACTCAATAGACACAGTGACGAATGTCTGGTAAAAATTTCAGACCAAAATACCCAAGGAGTAAGGCGTAGTGAGTCCCAGACCGAGAGTGAACAAAACCGGTTTTCCGAAAACAAAACGTCCTGGCTTTTCTTCCCCGTATCTTCTTTTTGTGATTCGTTTATGGACGTGCCTCCTTGCCTGGGTGCAAACAACATACGAAAGTGCTTGTGTGAATTTTTTTCAGCGCAATACGGACCCAGAATGAAATTGCAGAAATTAGGCCGGAATTTCACAAGTTTCGGTAGAGGATAGCCTTGGTTTGCACAAAATTTCTGAAAAATTCTCCCGGAATAGTTTTTTCCTGAAATTCCACCCAAGAATCTCCACTGAATTTGGGACAAAACGCGACAAATTTCAGGTCAAACGGATGAGTATTCACCCACGAAAAAAATCAAACAGTTTCACACACAAACGAACCTTCCTTTCAGCCCTGGCAGTGACGAATAAAAAATTTATTGCCAATCTTGTGGGACGAATCTGGGGCTCAAACCTCAGCCAAAACTCAATAGACACAGTGACGAATGTCTGGTAAAAATTTCAGACCAAAATACCCAAGGAGTAAGGCGTAGTAAGTCCCAGACCGAGAGTGAACAAAACCGGTTTTCCGAAAACAAAACGTCCTGGCTTTTCTTCCCCGTATCTTCTTTTTGTGATTCGTTTATGGACGTGCCTCCTTGCCTGGGTGCAAACAACATACGAAAGTGCTTGTGTGAATTTTTTTCAGCGCAATACGGACCCAGAATGAAATTGCAGAAATTAGGCCGGAATTTCACAAGTTTCGGTAGAGGATAGCCTTGGTTTGCACAAAATTTCTGAAAAATTCTCCCGGAATAGTTTTTTCCTGAAATTCCACCCAAGAATCTCCACTGAATTTGGGACAAAACGCGACAAATTTCAGGTCAAACGGATGAGTATTCACCCACGAAAAAAATCAAACAGTTTCACACACAAACGAACCTTCCTTTCAGCCCTGGCAGTGACGAATAAAAATTTATTGCCAATCTTGTGGGACGAATCTGGGGCTCAAACCTCAGCCAAAACTCAATAGACACAGTGACGAATGTCTGGTAAAAATTTCAGACCAAAATACCCAAGGAGTAAGGCGTAGTGAGTCCCAGACCGAGAGTGAACAAAACCGGTTTTCCGAAAACAAAACGTCCTGGCTTTTCTTCCCCGTATCTTCTTTTTGTGATTCGTTTATGGACGTGCCTCCTTGCCTGGGTGCAAACAACACACGAAAGTGCTTGTGTGAATTTTTTTCAGCGCAATACGGACCAGAATGAAATTACATAAATTAGGCCGGAATTTCACAAGTTTCGGTAGAGGATAGCCTTGGTTTGCACAAAATTTCTGAAAAATCTTCCGGAATAGTTTTTTTTCTGAAATTCCACCCAAGAATCTCCACTGAATTCGAGACAAACGCGACAAATTTCAGGGTATTAACGAAAACAAATTTCAGGTCATTTTAGACATTAAACGAATCTGGGGCTCAACCTCAGCCAAAACTCAATAGACACAGTGACGAATGTCTGGTAAAAATTTCAGACCAAAATACCCAAGGAGTAAGGGCGTAGTCCCGACGAGTGTAACAAAACCGGTTTTACGAAAACAAAACGTCCTGGCTT